>NC_030685.2:33743616-34045177 GCF_000004195.4 Xenopus tropicalis | reverse complement strand
GGGGGGTTTTTTCCCCAAAAACCTCTTTTTTTTCTTGGTTTGGGGGGTCAACTCTGTACTCATGTGTCACTCGTTACTCTGTGTCACTCTGTTACTCTGTTGTCACTCTGTTACTACTGTTGTCACTCTGTTACTCTGTGTCACTCTTCACTCTGGTCACTCTGTCACTCTGTGTCACTCTGTCACTGGTCACTCTGTGTATACTCTGTTGTTACTCTGTGTATACTCTGTGTTACTCCGTTACTCCGCACTCTTGTTACTCTGTTACTCTGTGTTACTCCTTTACTCTACTCTGTTACTCTGTGTCACTCTAGTACTCTTGTGTCACTCTGTGGTCACTGTCACTCTGTCACTCTGTGTCACCTCTGTGTCACTCTGTGTCACTCTGTGTCACTCTCGTCTCTCTGTGGTACTCTGTGTACTCTGTAGGTGACTCCTTATCTGTGTTACTCCGGTAACTCTGGTTACTTTGGTGTTACTCCGATGTTACTTCTATGTTACTCCGTCACTCTGTGTCACTCTGTGTCACATCTGTGTCACTCTGTGTTACTCTTTTAACTTCCATTACTACTGGATACTCCGTTTTACTCGTGCTACTCTGTGTTACTCTGTTACACCGCTGTTACTCTGTGTTACTCTGTGAGTCTGTGTTACTCTGTGAGTCTGTGTTACTCTGTTACTACTGAGTGTTTACTCATGTGTCACTCTGTCACTCTGTGGTCACATGTCACTCTGTGTCACTCTGTGTTACTCTGCCACTCTGTGTTACTCTGCCCACTCTGTGTTACTCTGCCACTCTGTGATTACTCTGCCACTCTGTTTACTCATGCCACTCTGTGTTTACTCTGCCACTCTGTGTTACTCTGCCACGTAGTGTACTCTGTCCACTCTGTTTCACTCTGTGTTTACTCTGTCACTCTGTATTACTCTTCACTCTGTGTTACTCTGTCACTCTGTGTTAACTCTGCACACTGTGTTACTCTGTCACACTGTGTTACTCTGTCACACTGTGTTTACTCTTACACAACTGTTACTCTGTCACACTGTGTTACTCTGTCACACTGTGTTACTCTGTTGTTACTCTGTGTTACTCTGTGTTACTGCATGTGTACTCTGTTTTACTCTGTTTACTCCGCTACTCGGTTACTCCAGTTTACTCAGGTATACTCCGGCTACTCGGGTGTTTACTCTGTGTTACTGCTGTGTTACTCTATGTTACTGCTGTGTACTCTGTGTTTAACTGTGTTTACTCTGTGTACTCTGTGTTTACTCTGTGCTTACTCTGTGTTAAACTCATGTTACTCCGCTACTCTGTTACTCCGTTACTCAGTTACTCGATTACTCTGTGGCCTCTGTGTTACTCCGTTACTCGGGAATTACTCCGTATACTCCTGTGTCTCTGGGTTACTCTGTTACTACGTTTACTCCTGTTTTACTCTGTTACTTTTTTACATGTACTCCGGTACTCTGTGTTACTCTGCTGCGTACTCTGTTACTCTGTGGTACTTGTTACTCTGTCGTTACTCTGTTACTCCTGTGTTACTCTGTGTTACTCTGTTACTCATTACTCTGTTGTTACTCTGTTACTCTAAGGTACTCCGTTACTACCATTACTCGGTGTTAACTCTGTGTTACTTCTGTTACTCTGTGTTTACTCCGTTACTCTGTGTTCTCTGTTACTCCGTTACTCTGTTCTTTTTTACTCCGCTTCTGCTGTGCGGTACTTCTGCGCGTACTCTCTGTTACTCTGTTACATCGTTGTTACTACCGTTACTCTGTGTATACTCCGTTACTCCATTTACTCTGTGTTACTCTGTTACTCCGTTTACTCTGTGTTCTCCGTTTACTCTGTGTTACTCTGGTTACTCTGTTACTCCAGTTACTGTTTACTCTGTGTTACTCTGTTACTACTGTGCTTTACTCTGTTACTTCGCTTGACTCTGTGTTACTCCAGTTACTACTGTTACTCTGTTAACTCTGTGTTAACTCTTGTGTTACTCTGTGTTTACTCTGTGTTACTCTGTGTTACTGTGTTACTCTGTTACTCTGTGTTTACTATGTACTCTGTTAACTCCAGTTACTACTGTGTTACTCCGTTACACTGTTACTCGATTACATGTACTCCTTACAACTGTTACTCCGTTACACTGTTACTCCGTTACACGTTACTCCGTTGACACTGTGATACTGCTGTGGTACTCTGTTACTCTGTGTTACTCTGTGACTCTACTACTGTTACTCTGTTACTCTGTTACTCTTACTCTGTTACTCTGTTATCTTTTACTCTAGTTACTCAACTTACTCTGGTTGTACTCTGTTTATCTCTGTTTGTACTCTGTGGTACTCTGTGTACTCTGGCTACTCTGTTACTCTGTGATTACCTGGTTACTTCTGTGTTACTCTGTGTTACTCTGTGTTACTCTGTGTTTACTCTGTTACTCATGTGTTACTCTGTGTTACTCTGTTACTATGTGTACTCTGTGGTTACTACTGGTTACTCTGTGTTACGTGTGTTTACTCTGTTAACTCTGTGTTACTCTGTTACTCTGTTACTTCTTACTGTGTTACCTTGTACCTGTGTTACTTCTGTTACTCGGTTACTCTGTGTACTCTGGTGTTATCTGTGTTACTGTAGTTAACTCTTGTGTTACTCTGTGTTACTCTTTACTCTGTTACTCTGTTACTCTGTTTGACTCTGGTACTCTGTTACTCTGTGTTACTCTGTTAACTCTGTGTTACTTCGTTACTCTGTTGCCTCCGTTCCGTTACTCTGTATGTTACTCTTTGTTACTCTGTGTTACTCTGTATACACCGGTTATACTCTGTGGTACATCTTGTTTACTCTGTGTTACTTCTGTATACCCCAGTTACTCTGATGTTACTCTGTTACCCCTGTTTACTCTGTGTTACATAGTTACACTGTTACACTCTGTTACGCTTTTACTCTGTTAACTCTGGTTACTCTGTTACTCTGCTTACTCTGTACCTCTGTTACTCTGTTAACTCTGTTACTCTGTTACTCCTCGTTACTCTGTTACTCCGTACTCTGTGTTACTCTGTTACTCCGGATACTCCGATTTACTCTGTGTTACTCTGTATACCACCGTTTCTCTGTGTACTCTGTTACTCGTACTCTGTATATCCGTTACTCCAGGTACTCTAGTTACTCCGTACCTATGTTACTCTGGTTACTCTGTACTTCCAGGTACTCTGTTTTACTTCTTGGATACTCTGCTTACTCTGTGGTACTCTTTACTCTGTGCGTACTCTGTACTCTGTGGTACTCTTTACTCTGTGGTACTCTGTTACTCTGTGTTACTCTGTTACTCCGTTACTCTGTTACTCGTTACTCTGAGGTACTCCTGTTACTCCATTACTCTGTGTTACTCGGTTACTCTGTGTGACTCTGTTTACTCTGTGTTACTCCGTTACTCTGTGTTAACTCTGCTTTTACTCCGTTATCTGTTACTTTTTATACTCCGCTACTCGGTGTACTCTGCGGATACTCTTGCTACTTCTGTTACTCTGTGTTAACTCGTTACTCTGTGTTACCTTCCATTACTCTGTGTTACTCCGTTACTCTGGTAACTTTGTACCGTATACTCCGTGCTTACCCCGTTACTCTGGTAGTTACTCTGTGTACTCGAGATTAACTCTGTTACTCCGTGACTCTGTTACCTGTTACTCGCGTACTCTGTGTTTTACTCTGATTACTCTGTGTACTTGTTACTCCGTTACTCCGTGTTACTCTGTATTCTGTTACTCTGCATACTCTGTTTACTCCGTATACTCTTGATGTAGTTACTCCGTTACACCTTGCTTACACTGTATACTCGTTTACTCTGTGTAACTCCGTTACTCTGTTACTCCTTACTCTGTTGTTACTCTGGTCACTCTGTGCTTTTACTCTAGTCACTCTGTTACTCTGCCACGCTTGTTACTCTGCCACTTCGTGTGTTACTCTGCAACTCTAGTGTTAACTCATGCCACTCTGTGTTACTTCTGTTACTCTGTTTACTCTGTGTTACTGCTTAGATTACTTCTGTTACTCCGTTTACTCGTGTTACTCTATTACTCTGTGTTACTCCGTTACTCCGTTACTCTTGTTACTCGTGTTATTACTCCGTACTGTTACCTCTGTTACTACTCTGTTTTACTCTGTACTCTGTGTTACTCTGTTTACTCTGTTACTCTGTGTTACTCTCTACTCTGTGTTACTCTGTGTTACTGTTGTTACTGTTACTGTTTACGTTACTCTGTGTACTGTTACTCTTGTTCCGTTTTACTGTTACTCTTACTCTGTACTCTACTCTGTTACTCTGCGTGTTACTCTACTCTGTTACTCTGTGTCTACTCCGTTACTCTCGGTTACTCTTACTCTGTGTACTCTCTCTGCTGTGTTACTTTACTCTGTTACTGTTACTCTGTTACTCTGTTACTCTACCTGTTTTACTCTGTTACTTACTCTGTTACTCTGATTACTCTTGTGTTACTCCGTTACGTTACTCTGTTACTCTCTGTTACTCTGTGTTACTCTGTTTACTCTTCTGTTACTCTGTGTTACCGTTACTCTGTGTTACTCTGTTACTCTATCTGTTAACTGACTCTGTTACTCTGTGTTACTCTGTGTTACTCTGGTTACTCTGTTACTCTGTTTACTCTAATTACTCTGTTACTCTGTTACTCTGCCTACTCTGTGTTACTCTCTGCTCTGTTACTCTGTTACTCGTGTTTACTCGTTACTCTGTGTTACGTTACTCCGGTTACTGTTACTCTGATACTGTTACTCTGTTGTTACTACTGTGTTACCACGTTACTCTGTGTTACTCTGTTACTCTGTGTTACTCTCTGCTTACTCTGTGTTACTCTATTACTCTGTGTACTCTGTGTTACTCTGTTGACTCTGTGTTACTCTGTGCTCTGTTACTCTCTGGTGTTACTCTGTGTACTCTGTGTTACTCTGCTACTCTGTGTTACTCTGTTACTCTGTGTTACTCTGGTTACTGTGTTACTCTGTGTTACTCTGTCTCGTACTCCGTACTCTAAGTGTGTTAACTCTGATATACTCGGTGTTACTCTGTGTTACTCTGTGTTACCTGTGTTTACTCTGTGTTACTCTGTTACTCTACTAAGTTACTCCGTTAACTCCGGCACTCTGTATTACTCTGGTTACTCTGTTACTCTGTGTTACGGTTCTGTGCTACTCTGTCTAACTACTGTTACTGTTACTACTCTTACGTGCTGTGTTACTCTGTTTACTTCTGTTTAGCTAATTACTCCTGTGTACTGTACTCTGTTACTCCGTTACTCTGTGTTACTGTTACTCTGTTACTCTGTTACTCTGTGTGCGGTATTAACTCTGTGTTACTCCGTTACCCATACTCTGTGTTACTCTGTGTTACTCTGTTACTGTTACTCCGTTATTACTCGTTTTACTCTGTGTACTTCTGCTCTGTTACTCTGACTTTACTCTCGGTACTCTGTTACTCTGTTACTCTGTTACTCTGTACTCTGTTGTTACTCTGTTACTCCTCTGTGTTATACTCTGTTACTCTGTGGTACTCTCTGTACTCTGTGGTTACTCTGTTACTCTGTTACTCGTTACTCTGCTGTTACTCTTACTCTCTGTTACTCTGTTACTCCGTTACTCTGTTACTCTGTTACTCTGTTACGTTACTGTTACTCTGTGTACTCTGTTACTCTGTGTTACTCTGTTACTCTGCGTTACTCTGTTACTCTGTTACTCTGTGTTACTCTGTTACTCTGTGTACTCTGTTACTCTGTTGTACTCTGTTACTCTGTGTTACTCTGTTACATACTCTGTGTTACTCTGTTACTCTGTTACTCTGTTACTTCGTTACTCTGTGTTACTCTACTCCGTTACTCCGGTACTCTGTGTACTCTGTTACTCTGTTACTCGGTTACTCGGTACTCTGTGGTACTCTGTTACTCTGTTACTCTGCCTGTGGTACTCTGTTACCTGTGGTACTCTGTTACTCTGTGGTACTCTGTTACTCTGTGTTACTCTGTTACTCCGTTACTCTGTGTTACTCCGGTTACTCTGAGGTACTCCGTTACTCATTACTCTGTGTTACTCTGTGTTACTCTGTGTTACTCGGTTACTCTGTGTTACTCCGTTACTCTGTGTTACTCTGTTACTCCGTTACTCTGTTACTTTTTTACTCGCTACTCTGTGGTACTCTGCGGTACTCTGCTACTCTGTTACTCTGTGTTACTCCGTTACTCTGTGTTACTCCATTACTCTGTGTTACTCCGTTACTCTGGTACTCCGTTACTCCGTGTTACCCCGTTACTCTGTGTTACTCTGTGTTACTCGGATACTCTGTTACTCCGTGACCTGGTACTCTGTGTTTACTCTGTGTTACTCGTTTACTCTGTGTGTATGTGTTACTCTGTTACTCTGTGTTACGCTGCTGCTTTACTCTGTTACTCCGTTATTCTGTTACTCCGTTACTCCAGGGGTTACTCTGTGTTAACTCCCGGGGATATTCTGTGTTACTCTTTACACCGTTACTCCACTTACACTCTGTTTACTATGAGTTACTCTGGTACTCCGTACTCTGTGTTACTCCGTTAGCGCGTTACTCTTAGTTCTCTGTGTTTACTCATGATTTATTCTGTACTCTGTTTACTCCTGAACTCTGTACTCTGTTACTCCAGTAACTCTGTGGTACTCTTACTGTGTTACTCTGTGTACTCTGGTGTTACTCTGTTACCCCGGTTACTCTGTGCTACTCTGTTACTCTGAGTAACCTCTGTTACTCATTACTCCGTTACGCTTACTCCGGTATCTGAATCTGATATACTCTGTTACTCCTTGTTACTCTGCTTACCTCTGTGTTACTCTGTTACTCCGTCTATTCCGTTATTCCGTTACTCTGTTGACTCTGTGTGACTCCGTTAGACTTGTTACTCTGCGTACTACTGTATACTCTGTGTTACTGTTGTATCGTTACTCTGTGTTAGCTCTGTACTCCGTTACTCTGTGTTGCTCTATTACTCTGTGTTGCTCTTTAACTCTGTGTTGCTGCCTTACTGCGTGATACTCCGTACTCTGTTTCACTCTGTTACTCCTTACTCTGTGTAATCCGGATTACTTTGTTTTAACTCTGCTTACTCTGCCTACTCTGTGTAGTAGCTCGCGGTTACTATGTGTTTACTCGTTACTCTGTGTTACTCTTGTTACTCCGTTACTCGTGTTACTCTGTTATCGGCTATTACTCTGTTAGTGTACTCTTACTCTTTTACTACTGTGTTACTCTGTACTCGTGCATCTGAGTGTACTCGTACTTCTGTTACTCGTGTTACTGTGTGTACTCCAGTTACTCCGATTAAGCGCCGTTGAACTCCGGTACTCTAGTCGTACTCTGGTTACTCTGTGTTACATCTGCGTACTCCGTGTATGCTTAGACTGCTGTATACTCTGTGTTACTCTTTGTTACTCTGTTTTACTGTGTTACTCTTACTCGTGTTTACTCTGTGTACTCCGTTACTCGGTTGCTCTGTTACTACATAAGTACTCTGGTTCTCTTTACTCCCGTTTACTCTGTGTTAACTAATTGTGTACTCCTGTTACTCTGAATTACTCGTTCACTCTTGGTTACTCCTTACTCCATGTGTTACTCCATACTTTGTTTTACTCTGTTGACTCTGCCTACTCTGTGTTACGCCGGGTGTAACTAGGATTTGTTACTGCGTTACTCTGTGTTACTCTGTGTTACTCCGTTCTCTGTGTTTACTCTGTTTACTCTTTAGTGTTACTCTGTTTTACTCTGTTACTCTGTGTTACTCTGCTTAACTTCGTTTGCGTCTGTTTTACTCCTTCACTCTGTTACCTGTTACTCTGTGTACTGTGTGTTACTCTGTTACTCCGTTACTAATGTGTATTCTGTTACATCTATTACTCTACTCATTTACTCTGTGTTACCTCCGTAACTCTGCGTAACTCCTTACTCCGTGGTTACTCTTGTTACTCGCGTTACTGCTGAATTGTTCATCTGTTACTACTGTGTCACTCTGTTACTCTGTTACTGCCGTCACTTCTTGTGGGTTACTCTGTTACGCCGTTACCCGTTACTCTGTTACTCTATATACTCTTGTTACCTCTGTGTTTACGTCATGTAATACTACTGGTACTCTGTTTACCTCCGTTACCTCGTGTACTCCGTTACTCCGTTACTCTGTTTACTCTGTTTCTCTGTTACTCCATTACTCTGTGTTAGCTCGTTACTCTGTTTCACTCTGATGTTACTCTGTTACTCCTGGTACTCTGTTACTCTGTCTCCGTTACTACCGTTATCTTCTGTGTTACTCTTTACTCTTGCTACTCTGTGTTACCTTCCGTTCCCCCCGATGTTCTTCGTTATCTGTGTTACATCTATTTACTCTTGTTACTTCGTTTCACTCTGTTGTTACTCTGTTACTGCGTGTGTTACTTCTGTACTCTGTGTTACTCGTTACTTTGGTACTCTGTGCTCTGTGTTACTCTGTTACTGTTACTCTGTTACCTCCGATTACTGCTGTGTTACTTCAATGTGTTTACTTATTGTGTTACTCGTGTATGACATCCGTATACTCTCGTAATTGACTCTGTTACTCTGTCGTTACTCTGTGTTACTCTGCTTACTCCGGTACTCTGTGTAACTCTGTTACTCTTTTACTCTGTAGTTAACTATTTACATATGTACCCCTACTCTGTGTTACTCGTGTATACTCTGATACTCTTTACTCAGTTACTCCGTGCATTGAGCTTCTGTTAACTCTGTGTTCACTCTGTTGCTCTTTACTCGGTGTACTCTGTGTTACCTCCTTACTCTGATTACTCCATTACAGGCTGTGTTATCTGCATTACTCTGTGTTACTCTGTGTTGACTCTGTACTTCTGTGTACTCCGTTACTCTTTTACTCCGTGTACTCTTTACTCATATACTCCGTACTCGTGTTACTCGTGTACTCGTTACTCTTTAGTACTCTGGGTAACTCATGTGTGTACTCGTGTTAACCTCCGTTACTCCGTTACTCCGGTTACTCCGTTTACTCTGTTACTCACGGCGTCCTCTGTAGCTTACTCTGTTACTCTGTGATGTACTCTGTTACTCTTTTACTCCGTATTCATCTGTGTTCACTCCTGTACGGCTGTTACACTATTACTCTGACTCATACTCTCGTGTAACTCCATACTCTGTTACTCTGTTACTCTGTGTTACTCTGTATATACTCTGTGTTTTACTCATGTTTACTCTGTGTGGTAACTCCGTTACTATTTTACTCTAGTTGCATCTGTTACTCTTTACTCTTGTACATCCGTTACTCTGTGTTACCTCGTGTTGATACTTGTGGTACTCTAGGTCTCACGTTCACTCTGTCATTACTCTGTTAGCTCATGCGTTACTCTAGTGTGTTACGTCTGTTACTCCAGGGTACTCATTGCTACTCTGTTACTCTGTTACTCTGTGAATTACTAAGTGTTACTCTGGCGTACTCCGTTTAATCTGTGTTACTCATGTTTTCTGTTACTCCGTTACTCTTTACTCCGCTACTCTGTGTTACTCTGTTTTTTAACTTTTCTGTGTTACTCGTTACTCCGATACTCTGTTAGTGTTACTCTGTGTTTACTCTGTTAACTCTGTTACTCTTTACTTCGCTTGCTCGCTGTTACTCCGTATACTATGTATACTCTGTTGCTCTGTGTTACTCTGTTAATCAAAAACGTACCCCGTTACTCCGTGGTACTCTGGTTACTACTATTACTCTACTTGTACTCTGTGTTACTCTGTTACTCATGTTACCTGTAAATTAGCTCTATTACTCTGTGGACTCATGCTTACTCATTATACTCGTTACACTGTTAGACTCTGTGTACTCTGTTACTCCGTTAACTCGTGCTGGTACTCTATGTACTTCTGTGTACTATGTTACTCTGTTACCCGGTTACTCTGTGCTTACTCTGTACTCTGATACGTCTGATTACTCAGTGTAACTCCGTGTTACTCTGTGTCTTTATATCCATTACTCTGTGTTACTACCGTTTACTCTGTTTTACTCCAATTACTCTGATGTTACTCTGATGTTACCTCTGTGTTACCTGTGTACTCTGTTACTCATGTACTCTTTTACTCCTTACTCTGTGATTACTCCGTTACTCTGTTACTCTGTTACTCCGGGGGGGTACTCTGTGATTACTCTGTTACTCTGTGTACTCTCGTTACTCTGTTATACTCCGTTGCTCTGTGGTTACTCGGGTTACTTCTTTTACACTGATTACGCAGTTTAAACTCGTTACTCTGTGTTAGCTCCGTACTCATGTGTTACTGCCGATACTCTGTGTTAACTCCTGAATCTGTGTTACTCCGTTACACTCTGTGTTACTCTTACTCATTTACTCCGTACTCTGTTCGTACTCTTGTGGTCTTCTGTTACTCCGTTACTCCGTTACTCCGATTCTCTGTTAGTCTCATGTGGTACTTCTGTTGGCCCTGTGTTACTCGTGGTTACTACTGTTACTCCGTTTACTCCAATTACTTCGTGTTACTCCGTTACTCTGTTGTACTCAATGTGTACTCTGTTGCTCAGTCTACCGCTGTTTACTCGTGTCTGTTACTCTTGGGATACTGTTACTCCGTTACTCGCTGATTAACTCCTGTACTCTGTGTTACTCTGTTACTCTGTTACTGCTGTGTTACTCTTACTTCGTTAAGAACACTATTACTCTTGTTACTCCGTTACTCCGTTACTCTGTGGTACTCTGTTACTCGCTTACTCCAGTTAACTCTGTGTTACGCCGTACTCTGTGTTACCCGATTACCTCTGTGTTACTCCAGTACTTCCGGTTACTGCTGTGTTACTTGTTACTTTGTTCTACTCCGTTAACTCGTGTGTTACTCTGTTAATCATGTGTTACTCGTTCTCTGTACTACCGATTACTCTGTTACTCTGTGTGTTACTCTGTTACTCAGTTACCCCGTGACTCTGTGTTACTGTGTTACTGTGTTACTGTGTACTGTGTTACTGTTGTACTGTGTTACTCTGTTTACGCCTGTTACCCGTTACCGCTGTTACCGTTACCCTGTTACCCTGTTACCCTGTTACTCTTTACTCCGGTACTCTGTTACTCTGTGTTACACTGTTACTCTGTGTTACTCGTTACTCTGTTACTCCGTTACTCTGTGTTACTCTGTTTACTCCTGTTACTCTGTGTTACTCTGTTACTCGTGTTACACTGTTACTCGTGTGTACCCGTTACTCTGTTGACTCCGTTAATCTGTGTTACTCTCGTTACTCCGTTACTCTGTGTTACTCTGTTACTCCGTGTTACTCTGTGTTACTCTGTTACTCCGTTACTCTTGTTACTCTGTGTTTACCTGTGTTTACTCTGTGTTACTCTGTGTTACTCTGTTACCCCGTTACTCTTTGTTACTCTGATACTCTGTTACTCAGTTGCTCAGTTACTCCGTTATCCGGTACTCTTGTTACTCTGTTACTCTGTGTTCCGCTGTTACTCTGTGTTACTCTGTTACTCTGTTACTCCATTGGTATCTCTGTGTTACGCTGTGTACTCTGTTACTCTGTTAATCTGTTACTCTGTTACTCTGTTGCTCTGTTACTCTGTTACCCCATTACTCTGTGTTACTCTGATGCTCCGTTACTCTTTGTTACTCTATGTTACTCTGTTACTCTGCTACTCGCTACTCCGTTACTCTGTGGTACTCTGTGGTACTGTGTTACTCTCTGTTACTCTCTGTTACTCTCGTGTACTCTCTGTTACTCCGTTACTGTGTTTACTCTGATTTACTCTTGTTACTCTGTACCCCGTTACCCGTTACTCCGTGTTACTCGTTACTCTGATACCCGTTACTCTGTTACTCCGGTACTCTGTGTTACACTGTTACTGCTGTGTTACTCTGTTACTCTGTGTTACTCCTTACTCTGTGTTACTCGTTACTCTGTTACTCTGTGTTACTCTGTGTTACTCGTTACTCCGTGTTACTCTATTTACTCTGTTACTCTGTGTTACTCTGTGTTACTCTGTGGTACTCTGTGTACTATCTGTAGTTCTCGTACTCGTTACTCTGTGGCTACTCTGTTACTCTGTGTTACTCTGTGTTACTCTGTTACCCCGTTACTCTGTTACCCCGTTACTCTGTGTTACTCTGTTACTCTGATACTCTGTTTACTCAGTACTCCGTTACTCCGGCACTCTGTGTTACTCTGTTACTCTGTGTTACTCTGTTACTCCGTTACTCCGTTACTCTGTGTTTACTCTGTACTCTGCCGTTACTGTGTTACTCTTACTCTGTGTTTACTCTTTTACTCCGTTACTCTGTGTCTTGTTACTCTGTGTTACTCTGTTTTCTGTTACCCCGTTACTCTGTGTTACTCTGCTTCTCTGTTACCTGTTACTCTGTTTACTCCGTTTTACTCCGTACTCGTTACTCGCGTTACTCTGTGTTACTCCATTACTCTGTGTTACCCTGTACTCTGCTACTCTGTGTTACTCGTTACTTTGTGTTACTTCGTTACTCTGTGTACTCTGTTACTCTGTTGTACTCTGTTACTCCGTTACTCTGTTAGTGTTACTCTGTGTTACTCTGTGACTTCGTTGCTCTGTGTTACTCCGTTACTTAGTTACTCTGTTACTCTGTGTTACTGTGTGTTACTCTGTTACTCCGTGGTACTCTGTTACACTATTACTCTGTTACTCTGTGTTACTTTGTGTTACTCTGTTACTCCGTTACTCTGTGGTTACTCTGTTTACTCTGTGTTACTCTGTTGTTACTCTGTTCTCCGTTTACTCTGTGTTACTCTGTTACTCCGTGTTACTCTGTGTTACACTGTTACTCTGTGTTACTCCGTTACTCTGTTTACTCCGTTACTCTGTTACTCTGTTTACTCCGTTACTCTGTGTTACTCTGTTACTCCGTGTTCTCTGTGTTACTCTGTTACTCCGTTACTCTGTTACTCTGTGTTACTCTGTGTTACTCTGTTATTCTGTTTACTCTGTACCCCGTTACTCTTTGTTACTCTGATACTCTGTTACTCAGTTGCTAAGTTACTCGTTTAGTCGTTACTCTGTGTTACTCTGTTACTCTGTGTTCCGCTGTTACTCTGTGTTACTCTGTTACTCTGTTACTCCATGGTTACTCTGTGTTACCTGTGTTACTCTGTTACTCTGTAATCTGTTACCTGTTACTCTGTTACTCTGTTGCTCTGTTACTGTTACCCCATTACTCTGTGTTACTCTGATGCTCCGTTACTCTTGTTACTCATGTTACTCTGTTACTCTGTGTTACTCTGTGACTTCGTTGTCTGTGTTACTCCGTTCACTTAGTTACTCTGTTACTATGTGTTACTGTGTGTTACTCTGTTACTCCGTGGTACTCTGTTACACTATTACTCTGTTACTCTGTGTTACTTTGTGTTACTCTGTTACTCCGCCTTACTCTGTGGTACTCTGTTACTCTGTGTTACTCTGTGTTACTCTGTCACTCCGGAACTCCGGTACTCCGGTACTCTGTGTTTATCTGTGTTACTGCCGTTTACTCTGTTTACTCCGTTACTCCATGTTACCCCGTTACTTCCTGTGTTACTCCGTTACTCTGTTACTCCGTGTTACTCGTTTACTCGTACTCGTTACTCTGTGTTACTCTGTGTTACTCTGTGTTACTCTGTTACTCTGGTACTCTGTGTTACTCTTGTGTTACTCCGTTACTCTGTGTTACTCTGTTACTCTGTTTACGGCTGTGTACTCTGTTACTCCGTTATTCTGTTTTACTCCGTTACTCCGGTACTCTGTTTACTCCGGATTCTGTGTTACTCTGTTACACCGTTACTCCATTTACTCTGTGTTACTATGTGTTACTCTGTTACTCGTTACTCTGTGTTACTCCGTTAACTCCGTTACTCTGTGTTACTCTGTGTTACTCTGTGTTATTCTGTTACTCTGTTTACTCCGTTACTCTGTTACTCTTGTTACTCCGTTACTCTGTGGTACTCTGTTACTGTGTTACTCTGTGTTACTCTGTGTTACTCTGTTACCCCGTTACTCTGTGTTACTCTGTTAACTCTGATACTCTGTTACTCAGTTACTCCGTTACGCCCGTTACTCCGGTACTCGTGTTACTCTGTTACTCTGTGTTACTCTGTTACTCTTGTGTTACTCTGTTTACTCCGGGTATTCCGTTATTCCGTTACTCTGTTACTCTGTTACTCCGTTACTCTGTTACTCTGCGTTACTCTGTTACTCTGTGTTACTGTGTTATTCTTACTCTGTGTTACTCTGTTTCTCCGTTACTCTGTGTTGCTCTGTTACTCTGTGTTGCTCTGTTACTCTGTGTTGCTCCGTTACTCTGGTTACTCCGTTACTCTGTTACTCTGTTACTCCGTTACTCTGTGTTACTCCATTACTTTTGTTTTACTTCTGTACTCTGCTACTCTGTGTTACTCCGTTACTATGTGTTACTTCGTTACTCTGTGTTACTCTGTGTTACTCCGTTACTCTGTGTTACTCTGTTACTCCGTTACTCTGTTAGTGTTACTCGTTTTACTCTGTTACTCTGTGTTACTCTGTTACTTCGTTGCTCTGTGTTACTCGTTACTCTGTTACTCTGTGTTACTGTGTGTACTCAGTTACTCCGTTACGCCGTTACTCCGGTACTCTGTGTTACTCTGTTACTCTTGTGTTACTCTGGTTACTTCCGTTATTCCGTTACTCTGTTACTCTGTGTTACTCTGTTACTCTGTTGTTACTGTGTTACTCTTACTCTGTGTTACTCTGTTACTCCGTTACTCTGTGTTGCTCTGTTACTCTTGTACTCTGTTCTCTGTTACTCCGGTTACTCTGTGTTACATTGTGTTACTCTGTTACTCTGTTACTCTGTTACTCTGTTACTCCGTACTCTGTGTTACTCCTTACTTTGTTTTACTCTGTTACTCTGCTACTCTGTGTTACTCCGTGTACTTATGTGTTACTCGTTACTCTGTGTACTCTGTGTTACTCCGTTACTCTGTGTTACTCTGTTACTCTGTTAGTGTTACTCTGTTTTACTCTGTTACTCTGTGTTACTCTGTTACTTCGTTTGCTCTGTTTTACTCCGTTACTCTGTTACTCTGTTACTCTGTGTTACTGTGTGTTACTCTGTTACTCCGTTACTATGTGTTTTCGGTTACTCTATTACTCTTACTCGTGTTACTCTGTGTTACTCCGTAACTCTGGGTACTCCGTTACTCCGTGTTACTCTGTTACTGCGTTACTCTGTTTTATCTGTTTACTCTGTGTCACTCTGTTACTCTGTTACTCCGTCACTTGTGTTACTCTGTTACTCCGTTACTCTGTTGGACTCTGTTACTCTCTGTTACTCTGTGGTACTCTGTTACTCTTTTACTCTGTTACTCTGTGTTACTCTGTTACTCTGTTACTCTGTGTTACTCTGTTGCTCTGTTACTCTGTGTTACTCCGTTACTCTGTTACTCTGTGTTACTCTGTTACTCTGTGTTACTCCGTTACTCTGTGTTACTCCGTTACTCCGTTTACTCTGTGATACTCTGTTACTCTGTTACTCTGTGTTACTCCGTTACTCGTGTTGCTTCGTTACTCTGTGTTACTCTGTTACTCTGTTACTCTTTTACTCTGTGTTACTTCTGTTACTCTGTGTTACTCTGTGTTACTCTGTTATTCTACTGTGTTACTCTGTTACTCTGGTGTTACTCTTACTCCGGTACTCTGTTACTCTGTGTTACTCTGTTACTCTGTGTTACTTCGTTACTCTGTTACTCCGTTACTCTGTGTTACTCTGTTACTCCGCTATTCTGTTACTCCGTTACTCTGTGTTACTCTGTTACTCTGTTACACCGTTACTCTGTGGTACTCTGTTACTCTGTGTTACTCTGTTACCCCGTTACTCTCTGTTACTCTGTTACTCTGATACTCTGATACTCTGTTACTCCATTACTCCGTTACTCCGCTACTCTTTGTTACTCTGTGTTACTCTGTGTTGCTCTGTGTTACTCTGTTACTCTGTTACTCCGTTACTCTGTGTTACTCTGTTACTCCGTTACTCCGTGTTACTCCGTGTTACTCCGTTACTCCGTTACTCTGTGTTACTCTGTTACTCCGTTATTCTGTGTTACTCTGCCACTCTGTGTTACTCTGCCACTCTGTGTTACTCTGCCACTCTGTGTTACTCTGCCACTCTGTGTTACTCTGCCACTCTGTGTTACTCTGCCACTCTGTGTTACTCTGTTACTCTGTGTTACTCTGTTACTCTGTGTTACTCCGTTACTCTGTTACTCTGTTACTCTGTTACTCTATTACTCTGTTACTGTGTTACTCTGTGTTACTCTGTGTTACTCTGTTACTCTATAACTCCGTTACTCCGCTACTCTGTGTTACTCTGTGTTGCTCTGTGTTACTCTGTTACTCCGTTACTCTGTGTTGCTCTGTGTTACTCTGTTACTCTATTACTCCGTTACTCTGCTACTCCGTGTTACTCTGTGTTACTCTGTGTTACTCTGTTACTCCGTTACTCCGTGTTACTCTGTGTTACTCTCTGTTACTCTCTGTTACTCTGTTACTCTGTGTTACTCTGTTTCTCCGTGTTACTCTCTGTTACTCTGTTACTCTGTGTTACTCTGTGTTACTCTGTTACTACGTTACTACGTTACTACGATACTCCGTTACTCCGTTACTCTGTGTTACTCCGTTACTCTGTGTTACTCCGTTACTCTGTGTTACTCCGTTACTCTGTGTTACTCCGTTACTCTGTGTTACTCTGTTACTCTGTGTTACTCCGTTACTCTGTGTTACTCCGTTACTCTGAGGTACTCCGTTACTCTGTTACTTTTTTACTCCGCTACTCTGTGGTACTCTGCGGTACTCTGTTACTCTGTGTTACTCCGTTACTCTGTGTTACTCCGTTACTCCATTACTCTGTGTTACTCTGTGTTACTCTGTTACTCCGTTACTCTGTGTTGCTCCGTTACTCTGTGTTACTCTGTTACTCCGTTACTCTGTTACTGTTACTCTGTGTTACTCTGTTACTCTGTTACTTCGTTGCTCTGTGTTAGTCCGTTACTCTGTGTTACTCTGTTACTTCGTTGCTCTGTGTTACTCCGTTACTCTGTTACTCTGTGGTACTCTCTGTTACTCTGTGGTACTCTGTTACTCTTTTACTCTGTTACTCTGTGTTACTCTGTTACTCTGTTACTCTGTGTTACTCTGTTGCTCTGTTACTCTGTGTTACTCTGTTACTCCGTTACTCTGTGTTACTCCGTTACTCTGTGTTACTCCGTTACACTGTTACTCCGTTACACTGTTACTCCGTTATTCTGTGATACTCTGTGGTACTCTGTTACTCTGTGTTACTCTGTGACTCTTACTCCGTTACGCCGTTACTCTGTTACTCTGTTACTCTGTTACTCTGTTACTCACTTACTCTGTTGTACTCTGTTGTACTCTGTGGTACTCTGTGTTACTCTGTGTTACTCTGTGTTACTCTGTTACCCCGTTACTCTGTGTTACTCTGTGTTACTCTGTTACTCCGGTACTCTGTTACTCTGTGTTACTCTGTTACTCTGTGTTACTTCGTTACTCTGTTACTCCGTTACTCTGTGTTACTCTGTTACTCCGCTATTCTGTTACTCCGTTACTCTGTGTTACTCTGTTACTCTGTTACACCGTTACTCTGTGGTACTCTGTTACTCTGTGTTACTCTGTTACCCCGTTACTCTCTGTTACTCTGTTACTCTGATACTCTGATACTCTGTTACTCCATTACTCCGTTACTCCGGTACTCTGTGTTACTCTGTAACTCTGTGTTACTCTGTTACTCTGTTGCTCTGTTACTCCGTTACTCTGTTACTCCGTTACTCTGTGTTACTCTGTTACTCTGTGTTACTCTGTGTTACTCTGTTACTCCGTTACTCTGCTGTACTCTGTGGTACTCTGTTACTCTGTGTTACTCTGTGTTACTCTGTGTTACTCCGTTACTCCGTTACGCCGTTACGCCGTTACTCTGTTACTCTGTTACTCTGTTACCCCGTTACTCTGTTGTACTCTGTGGTACTCTGTTACTCTGTGTTACTCTGTTACTCCGTTACTCCGTTACGCCGTTACTCTGTTACTGTGTTACTCTGTGTTACTCTGTGTTACTCTGTGTTACTCTGTGTTACTCTGTGTTACTCTGTGTTACTCTGTTACTCAGTTACCCCGTGACTCTGTGTTACTGTGTTACTGTGTTACTGTGTTACTGTGTTACTGTGTTACTGTGTTACTCTGTTACCCTGTTACCCTGTTACCCTGTTACCCTGTTACCCTGTTACCCTGTTACTCTGTTACTCTGTTACTCCGGTACTCTGTTACTCTGTGTTACACTGTTACTCTGTGTTACTCCGTTACTCTGTTACTCCGTTACTCTGTGTTACTCTGTTACTCCGTTACTCTGTGTTACTCTGTTACTCCGTGTTACACTGTTACTCTGTGTTACTCCGTTACTCTGTTACTCCGTTACTCTGTGTTACTCTGTTACTCCGTTACTCTGTGTTACTCTGTTACTCCGTGTTACTCTGTGTTACTCTGTTACTCCGTTACTCTGTTACTCTGTGTTACTCTGTGTTACTCTGTGTTACTCTGTTACTCTGTTACCCCGTTACTCTTTGTTACTCTGATACTCTGTTACTCAGTTGCTCAGTTACTCCGTTAGTCCGGTACTCTGTGTTACTCTGTTACTCTGTGTTCCGCTGTTACTCTGTGTTACTCTGTTACTCTGTTACTCCATGGTACTCTGTGTTACGCTGTGTTACTCTGTTACTCTGTTAATCTGTTACTCTGTTACTCTGTTGCTCTGTTACTCTGTTACCCCATTACTCTGTGTTACTCTGATGCTCCGTTACTCTTTGTTACTCTATGTTACTCTGTTACTCTGCTACTCTGCTACTCCGTTACTCTGTGGTACTCTGTGGTACTGTGTTACTCTCTGTTACTCTCTGTTACTCTCTGTTACTCTCTGTTACTCCGTTACTGTGTTACTCTGATTTACTCTGTGTTACTCTGTTACCCCGTTACCCCGTTACTCCGTGTTACTCTGTTACTCTGATACTCCGTTACTCTGTTACTCCGGTACTCTGTGTTACACTGTTACTCTGTGTTACTCTGTTACTCTGTTACTCCTTTACTCTGTGTTACTCCGTTACTCTGTTACTCTGTGTTACTCTGTGTTACTCCGTTACTCCGTGTTACTCTATTACTCTGTTACTCTGTGTTACTCTGTGTTACTCTGTGGTACTCTGTGGTACTCTGTGGTACTCTGTTACTCCGTTACTCTGTGGTACTCTGTTACTCTGTGTTACTCTGTGTTACTCTGTTACCCCGTTACTCTGTTACCCCGTTACTCTGTGTTACTCTGTTACTCTGATACTCTGTTACTCAGTTACTCCGTTACTCCGGCACTCTGTGTTACTCTGTTACTCTGTGTTACTCTGTTACTCCGTTACTCCGTTACTCTGTGTTACTCTGTTACTCTGTGTTACTGTGTTACTCTTACTCTGTGTTACTCTTTTACTCCGTTACTCTGTGTTGCTCTGTTACTCTGTGTTACTCTGTTTTTCTGTTACCCCGTTACTCTGTGTTACTCTGTTACTCTGTTACTCTGTTACTCTGTTACTCCGTTACTCCGTTACTCCGTTACTCCGTTACTCTGTGTTACTCCATTACTCTGTGTTACCCTGTTACTCTGCTACTCTGTGTTACTCCGTTACTTTGTGTTACTTCGTTACTCTGTGTTACTCTGTTACTCTGTGTTACTCTGTTACTCCGTTACTCTGTTAGTGTTACTCTGTGTTACTCTGTGACTTCGTTGCTCTGTGTTACTCCGTTACTTAGTTACTCTGTTACTCTGTGTTACTGTGTGTTACTCTGTTACTCCGTGGTACTCTGTTACACTATTACTCTGTTACTCTGTGTTACTTTGTGTTACTCTGTTACTCCGTTACTCTGTGGTACTCTGTTACTCTGTGTTACTCTGTGTTACTCTGTTACTCCGTTACTCTGTGTTACTCTGTTACTCCGTGTTACTCTGTGTTACACTGTTACTCTGTGTTACTCCGTTACTCTGTTACTCCGTTACTCTGTGTTACTCTGTTACTCCGTTACTCTGTGTTACTCTGTTACTCCGTGTTACTCTGTGTTACTCTGTTACTCCGTTACTCTGTTACTCTGTGTTACTCTGTGTTACTCTGTTATTCTGTTACTCTGTAACCCCGTTACTCTTTGTTACTCTGATACTCTGTTACTCAGTTGCTAAGTTACTCCGTTAGTCCGGTACTCTGTGTTACTCTGTTACTCTGTGTTCCGCTGTTACTCTGTGTTACTCTGTTACTCTGTTACTCCATGGTACTCTGTGTTACCCTGTGTTACTCTGTTACTCTGTTAATCTGTTACTCTGTTACTCTGTTACTCTGTTGCTCTGTTACTGTTACCCCATTACTCTGTGTTACTCTGATGCTCCGTTACTCTTTGTTACTCTATGTTACTCTGTTACTCTGTGTTACTCTGTGACTTCGTTGCTCTGTGTTACTCCGTTACTTAGTTACTCTGTTACTATGTGTTACTGTGTGTTACTCTGTTACTCCGTGGTACTCTGTTACACTATTACTCTGTTACTCTGTGTTACTTTGTGTTACTCTGTTACTCCGTTACTCTGTGGTACTCTGTTACTCTGTGTTACTCTGTGTTACTCTGTCACTCCGGAACTCCGGTACTCCGGTACTCTGTGTTACTCTGTGTTACTCCGTGTTACTCTGTTACTCCGTTACTCCATGTTACCCCGTTACTCTGTGTTACTCCGTTACTCTGTTACTCCGTGTTACTCTGTTACTCCGTTACTCCGTTACTCTGTGTTACTCTGTGTTACTCTGTGTTACTCTGTTACTCTGGTACTCTGTGTTACTCTGTGTTACTCCGTTACTCTGTGTTACTCTGTTACTCTGTGTTACGCTGTGTTACTCTGTTACTCCGTTATTCTGTTACTCCGTTACTCCGGTACTCTGTGTTACTCCGGTATTCTGTGTTACTCTGTTACACCGTTACTCCATTACTCTGTGTTACTATGTGTTACTCTGTTACTCCGTTACTCTGTGTTACTCCGTTACTCCGTTACTCTGTGTTACTCTGTGTTACTCTGTGTTATTCTGTTACTCTGTTACTCCGTTACTCTGTTACTCTGTTACTCCGTTACTCTGTGGTACTCTGTTACTGTGTTACTCTGTGTTACTCTGTGTTACTCTGTTACCCCGTTACTCTGTGTTACTCTGTTACTCTGATACTCTGTTACTCAGTTACTCCGTTACGCCGTTACTCCGGTACTCTGTGTTACTCTGTTACTCTGTGTTACTCTGTTACTCTGTGTTACTCTGTTACTCCGTTATTCCGTTATTCCGTTACTCTGTTACTCTGTTACTCCGTTACTCTGTTACTCTGCGTTACTCTGTTACTCTGTGTTACTGTGTTATTCTTACTCTGTGTTACTCTGTTACTCCGTTACTCTGTGTTGCTCTGTTACTCTGTGTTGCTCTGTTACTCTGTGTTGCTCCGTTACTCTGTGTTACTCCGTTACTCTGTTACTCTGTTACTCCGTTACTCTGTGTTACTCCATTACTTTGTTTTACTCTGTTACTCTGCTACTCTGTGTTACTCCGTTACTATGTGTTACTTCGTTACTCTGTGTTACTCTGTGTTACTCCGTTACTCTGTGTTACTCTGTTACTCCGTTACTCTGTTAGTGTTACTCGTTTTTACTCTGTTACTCTGTGTTACTCTGTTACTTCGTTGCTCTGTGTTACTCCGTTACTCTGTTACTCTGTGTTACTGTGTGTTACTCAGTTACTCCGTTACGCCGTTACTCCGGTACTCTGTGTTACTCTGTTACTCTGTGTTACTCTGTTACTCCGTTATTCCGTTACTCTGTTACTCTGTGTTACTCTGTTACTCTGTGTTACTGTGTTACTCTTACTCTGTGTTACTCTGTTACTCCGTTACTCTGTGTTGCTCTGTTACTCTGTTACTCTGTTTCTCTGTTACTCCGTTACTCTGTGTTACTTTGTGTTACTCTGTTACTCTGTTACTCTGTTACTCTGTTACTCCGTTACTCTGTGTTACTCCATTACTTTGTTTTACTCTGTTACTCTGCTACTCTGTGTTACTCCGTTACTATGTGTTACTTCGTTACTCTGTGTTACTCTGTGTTACTCCGTTACTCTGTGTTACTCTGTTACTCTGTTAGTGTTACTCTGTTTTACTCTGTTACTCTGTGTTACTCTGTTACTTCGTTGCTCTGTTTTACTCCGTTACTCTGTTACTCTGTTACTCTGTGTTACTGTGTGTTACTCTGTTACTCCGTTACTATGTGGTTTTCTGTTACTCTATTACTCTTACTCTGTGTTACTCTGTGTTACTCCGTAACTCTGGTACTCCGTTACTCCGTGTTACTCTGTTACTCCGTTACTCTGTTTTACTCTGTTACTCTGTGTCACTCTGTTACTCTGTTACTCCGTCACTCTGTGTTACTCTGTTACTCCGTTACTCTGTGGTACTCTGTTACTCTATTACTCTGTTACTCTGTGTTACTCTGTTACTCTGTAACTCTGTTACTCCGTTACTCTGTGTTACTCCGTTACTCCGTTACTCTGTGTTACTCTGTTTCTCTGTTACTCCATTACTCTGTGTTACTCCGTTACTCTGTGTCACTCTGTGTTACTCTGTTACTCTGTTACTCTGTTACTCTGTTACTCCGTTACTCCGTTACTCTGTGTTACTCTGTTACTCTGCTACTCTGTGTTACTCCGTTTCCCCGTGTTGCTTCGTTACTCTGTGTTACTCTTTTACTCTGTGTTACTCTTTTACTCTGTGTTACTCTGTTACTCTGTGTTACTCTGTTACTCTGTGTTACTCCGTTACTTTGGTACTCTGTTGCTCTGTGTTACTCTGTTACTCTGTTACTCTGTTACTCCGTTACTCTGTGTTACTCTGTGTTACTTTGTGTTACTCTGTTGCTCCGTTACTCTGTATTACTCTGTTACTCTGTGTTACTCTGTGTTACTCTGTTACTCCGGTACTCTGTGGTACTCTGTTACTCTGTTACTCTGTGTTACTATGTTACTCTGTTACCCCGTTACTCTGTGTTACTCTGTTACTCTGATACTCTTTTACTCAGTTACTCCGTGTTACTCTGTTACTCTGTGTTACTCTGTTGCTCTTTTACTCCGTTACTCTGTGTTACTCCGTTACTCTGTTACTCCATTACACTGTGTTACTCTGTTACTCTGTGTTACTCTGTGTTACTCTGTTACTCTGTGTTACTCCGTTACTCTGTTACTCCGTTACTCTGTTACTCATTTACTCCGTTACTCTGTTGTACTCTGTGTTACTCTGTTACTCTGTTACTCTGGTACTCTGTGTTACTCTGTTACTCCGTTACTCCGTTACTCCGTTACTCCGTTACTCTGTTACTCCGGTACTCTGTGTTACTCTGTTACTCTGTGTTACTCTGTTACTCTTTTACTCCGTTGCTCTGTGTTACTCCGTTACTCTGTTACACTATTACTCTGTTACTCCGTTACTCTGTGTTACTCCGTTACTCTGTTACTCTGTTACTCTGTGTTACTCTGTTACTCTGTGTTACTCTGTTACTCTGTGTTACTCCGTTACTTTGTTACTCTGTTGCTCTGTGTTACTCTGTTACTCTGTTACTCCGTTACTCTGTGTTACTCTGTGTTACTTTGTGTTACTCTGTTGCTCCGTTACTCTGTATTACTCTGTTACTCTGTGTTACTCTGTGTTACTCTGTTACTCCGGTACTCTGTGGTACTCTGTTACTCTGTTACTCTGTGTTACTATGTTACTCTGCTACTCCGTTAATCTGTGTTACTCTGTTATTCTGTTACTCCGTTACTCTGTTACTCCGGTACTCTGTGTTACTCTGTTACTCTGTGTTACTCTGTTACTCCGATACTCTGTTAGTGTTACTCTGTGTTACTCTGTTACTCTGTGTTACTCTGTTACTTCGTTGCTCTGTGTTACTCCGTTACTTTGTTACTCTGTTGCTCTGTGTTACTCTGTTAATCCGTTACCCCGTTACTCCGTGGTACTCTGTTACTCTATTACTCTTTTACTCTGTGTTACTCTGTTACTCTGTTACTCTGTATTACTCTGTTACTCTGTGTTACTCTGTTACTCATTTACTCCGTTACTCTGTTGTACTCTGTGGTACTCTGTTACTCCGTTACTCTGTGGTACTCTGTTACTCTGTGTTACTATGTTACTCTGTTACCCCGTTACTCTGTGTTACTCTGTTACTCTGATACTCTGTTACTCAGTTACTCCGTGTTACTCTGTTGCTCTTTTACTCCGTTACTCTGTGTTACTCCGTTACTCTGTTACTCCATTACTCTGTGTTACTCTGTTACTCTGTGTTACTCTGTGTTACTCTGTTACTCTGTAACTCTGTTACTCCGTTACTCTGTGTTACTCCGTTACTCTGTTACTCTGTTACTCCGGTACTCTGTGTTACTCTGTTACTCTGTGTTACTCTGTTACTCTTTTACTCCGTTGCTCTGTGTTACTCCGTTACTCTTTTACACTATTACTCTGTTACTCCGTTACTCTGTGTTACTCCGTTACTCTGTGTTACTCCGTTACTCTGTGTTACTCCGTTAATCTGTGTTACTCCGTTACTCTGTGTTACTCTGTTACTCATTTACTCCGTTACTCTGTTGTACTCTGTGGTACTCTGTTACTCCGTTACTCCGTTACTCCGTTTCTCTGTTGTACTCTGTGGTACTCTGTTGCCCTGTGTTACTCTGTGTTACTCTGTTACTCCGTTACTCCATTACTTTGTTACTCCGTTACTCTGTTGTACTCTGTGTTACTCTGTTGCTCAGTTACCCTGTTACTCTGTGTTACTCTGATACTGTTACTCCGTTACTCTGTTACTCCTGTACTCTGTGTTACTCTGTTACTCTGTTACTCTGTGTTACTCCGTTACTCTGTTACACTATTACTCTGTTACTCCGTTACTCCGTTACTCTGTGTTACTCTGTTACTCCGTTACTCCGTTACTCTGTGTTACTCCGTTACTCTGTGTTACTCCGTTACTCTGTGTTACTCCGTTACTCCGTTACTCTGTGTTACTCTGTTACTTTGTTACTCCGTTACTCTGTGTTACTCTGTTACTCTGTGTTACTCCGTTTCTCTGTTACTCCGTTACTCTGTTACTCTGTGTTGCTCTGTTACTCTGATACTCCGGTACTCTGTGTTACTCTGTTACTCTGTGTTACTCTGTTACTCTGTTGCTCTGTTACTCCGTTGCTCTGTGTTACTCCGTTACTCTGTTACTCCATTACTCCGTTACTCTGTTACTCTGTTACTCTGTTACTCCGTTACTCTGTGCTACTCCGTTACTCTGTGTTACTCCGTTACTCTGTTACTCTGTGTTACTCTGTTGCTCTGTTACTCCGTTACTCTGTGGTACTCTATTTTACTCTATTTTACTCTGTGTTACTCTGTTGCTCCGTTACTCCGTTACTCCGTTACTCTGTGTTACTCCGTTACTCTGTGTTACTCTGTTACTCCGTTACTCTGTGTTACTCCGTTACTCTGTGTTACTCCGTTACTCAGTGTTACTCCGTTACTCCGTGTTACTCTGTTACTTTGTTACTCCGTTACTCTGTGTTACTCTGTTACTCTGTGTTACTCCGTTACTCTGTTACTCCGTTACTCTGTTACTCTGTGTTGCTCTGTTACTCTGATACTCCGGTACTCCGGTACTCTGTGTTACTCTGTTACTCTGTGTTACTCTGTTACTCTGTTACTCCATTACTCCGTTACTCTGTTACTCTGTTACTCCGTTACTCTGTGCTACTCCGTTACTCTGTGTTACTCCGTTACTCTGTTACTCTGTGTTACTCTGTTACTCCGTTACTCTGTGTTACTCTGTGTTACTGTGTTACTCTATTGCTCTGTTACTGTTACTCCGTTACTCCATTACTCCATTACTCTGTGTTACTCTGTTACTCTGTGTTACTCTGTTACTCTGTGTTACTCCGTTACTCTGTTGCTCCGTTACTCCGTTACTCTGTGTTACTCTGTGTTACTCTGTTACTCTGTTACTCTGTTACTCTGTTACTCTGTGCTACTCTGTTACTCTGTTACTCCGTTACTCTGTGTTACTCTGCGTTACTCTGTTATTCTGTTACTCTGTTACCCCGTTACTCTTTGTTACTCTGATACTCTGTTACTCGGTTGCTCAGTTACTCCGTTAGTCCGGTACTCTGTGTTACTCTGTTACTCTGTGTTACTCTGTTACTCTGTGTTACTCTGTTACTCCGTTACTCTGTGTTCCGCTGTTACTCTCTGTTACTCTGTTACTCTGTTACTCTGTGTTACTCCGTTACTCTGTGTTACTCCGTTACTTTGTGTTACTTTGTGTTACTCTGTGTTACTCCGTTACTCTGTGTTACTCCGTTACTCTGTGTTACTCCGTTACTCTGTTACTCCGTTACTCTGTTACTGTTACTCTGTGTTACTCTGTGTTACTCTGTTACTTCGTTGCTCTGTGTTACTCCGTTACTCTGTGGTACTCTGTGTTACTCTGCTACTCTGTGGTACTCTGTTACTCTATTACTCTGTGTTACTCTGTTACTCTGTTACTCTGTGTTACTCTGTGTTACTCTGTTACTATGTTACTGTGTTATTCCGTTACTGTGTTACTCCGTTACTCTGTGTTACTCCGTTACACTGTTACTCCGTTACACTGTTACTCCGTTACTCTGTGATACTCTGTGGTACTCTGTGGTACTCTGTTACTCTGTGTTACTCTGTGACTCTGTTACTCCGTTACTCTGTTACTCTGTTACTCTGTTACTCACTTACTCTGTTGTACTCTGTGGTACTCTGTGTTACTCTGTGGTACTCTGTTACTCAGTTACCCCGTTACTCTGCGTTACTCTGTTACTCTGTGTTACTCTGTTACTCCGTTACTCCGTTACTCTGTTACTCCGGTACTCTGTTACTCTGTGTTACCCTGTTACTCTGTTACTCTGTGTTACTCTGTTACTCTGTTACTCCGTTACTCTGTGTTACTCTGTTACTCCGTTACTCCGTTATTCTGTTACTCCGTTACTCTGTGTTACTCTGTGTTACTCTGTTACTCTGTTACACCGTTGCTCTGTGGTACTCTGTTACTCTGTGTTACTCTGTTACCCCGTTACTCTGTTACTCTGATACTCTGTTACTCTGTTACTCTGTGTTACTCTGTTACTCTGTGTCACTCCGTTACTCCGTTACTCTGTGTTACTCCGTTACTCTGTGTTACTCCGTTACTCTGTTACTCTGTTACTCTGTGTTACTCCGTTACTCTGTGGTACTCTGTGGTACTGTGTTACTCTGTGTTACTCCATTACTCTGTTACTCCGTTACTCCGTTACTCCGGTACTCTGTGTTACTCTGTTACTCTGTGTTACTCTGTTGCTCTGTTACTCCGTTACTCTGTGTTACTCCGTTACTCTGTGTTACTCCGTTACTCTGTTACTCTGTGTTACTCTGTTACTCTGTGGTACTCTGTTACTCTGTGTTACTCTGTGTTACTCTGTTACTCCGTTACTCCGTTACTCTGGTACTCTGTTACTCTGTGTTACACTGTTACTCTGTGTTACTCCGTTACTCTGTTACTCCGTTACTCTGTGTTACTCTGTTACTCCGTTACTCTGTGTTACTCTGTTACTCTGTGTTACTCTCTGTTACTCCGTTACTCCGTTACTGTGTTACTCTGTGTTACTCTGTTACCCCGTTACCCCGTTACTCCGTGTTACTCTGTTACTCTGTTACTCTGATACTCCATTACTCCGTTACTCCGTTACTCCGTTACTCTGTTACTCCGGTACTCTGTTACTCTGTTACTCCGATACTCCGTTACTCCGTTACTCTGTTACTCTGTTACTCCGATACTCTGTGTTACTCCGTTACTCCGTTACTCCGTTACTCCGTGTTACTCTGTTACTCTGTTACTCTGTTACTCCGTTACTCTGTGTTACTCTGTGTTACTCTGTTACTCCGTTACTCTGTGGTACTCTGTTACTCTGTTACTATGTGTTACTCTGTTACTCTGTTACCCCGTTACTCTGTGTTACTCTGTTACTCTGATACTCTGTTACTCGGTTACTCCGTTACTCCGTTACTCTGTGTTACTCTGTTACTCTGTTACTCCGTTATTCCGTTACTCCGTTACTCCGTTACTCTGTGTTACTCTGTGTTACTCTGTTACTCTGTGTTACTGTGTTACTCTTACTCTGTGTTACTCTGTTACTCCGTTACTCTGTGTTGCTCTGTTACTCTGTGTTACTGTTTTTCTGTTACTCCGTTACTCTGTGTTACTCTGTTACTCCGTTACTCCGTTACTCTGTGTTACTCCATTACTCTGTGTTACTCTGTTACTCTGCTACTCTGTGTTACTCCGTTACTTTGTGTTACTTCGTTACTCTGTGTTACTCTGTTACTCCGTTACTCTGTGTTACTCTGTTACTTCGTTGCTCTGTGTTACTCTGTTACTTTGTTACTCTGTTACTCTGTGTTACTGTGTGTTACTCTTAAAAAAACTCAGAAAAGTCCAGTTGTTTTAGACTTAATTCTACTAGATACTGTATTTCATGACCTGGATGAATGAGAATCTTCATAGACATAATGTTACTCTGTTACTCCGTGGTACTCTGTTACACTATTACTCTGTTACTCTGTGTTACTTTGTGTTACTCTGTTACTCCGTTACTCTGTGGTACTCTGTCACTCTGTGTTACTCTGTGTTACTCTGTGTTACTCTGTGTTACTCTGTGTTACTCTGTCACTCCGGTACTCCGGTACTCTGTGTTACTCTGTGTTACTCTGTTACTCCGTTACTCCGTTACTCTGTGTTACTCTGTGTTACTCCGTTACTCTGGTACTCCGTTACTCCATGTTACCCCGTTACTCTGTGTTACTCCGTTACTCTGTTACTCTGTGTTACTCTGTTACTCTGTGTTACTCTGTTACTCTGTTACTCCGTTACTCCGTGTTACTCCATTACTCTGTGTTACTCCGTTACTCTGTGTTACTCTGTTACTCTGTGTTACTCTGTTACTCTGCGTTACTCTGTTTCTCCGTGTTACTCCGTTACTCTGTGTTACTCTGTTACTCTGTTACTCCGTTACTCCGTTACTCTGTGCTACTCCGTTTCTCCGTGTTACTCCGCTACTCCATTACTCTGTGTTACTCTGTTACTCCGTTACTCCGTTACTCTGTGTTACTCCGTTACTCTGTTACTCCGTTACTCTGTGTTACTCTGTTACTCTGTGTTACTCTGTTACTCCGTTACTCTGTGTTGCTCTGTGTTACTCTGTTACTCTTTAACTCTGTTACTCCGTTACTCTGTGTTACTCCGTTACTCTGTTACTCTGTTACCCTTTTACTCCGTTACTCTGTTACTCTGTTACTCCGTTACTCTGTGTTACTCCGTTACTCCGTTACTCTGTTACTCTGTTACTCTGTGGTACTCTGTGGTACTCTTTTACTCTGTTACTGTGTTACTCTGTTACCCCGTTACTCTGTGTTACTCTGTTACTCTGATACTCTGATACTCTGTTACTCTGTTACTCAGCTACTCCGTTACGCCGTTACTCCGGTACTCTGTGTTACTCTGTTACTCTGTGTTGCTCTGTTACTCCGTTTTTCCGTTACTCTGTTACTCTGTTACTCTGTGTTACTCTGTTACTCTGTTACTCTGTTACTCTGTGTTACTCTGTGTTACTCTGTTACTCCGTTACTCTGTGTTACTCCATTACTTTGTTTTACTCTGTTACTCTGCTACTCTGTGTTACTCCGTTACTATGTGTTACTTCGTTACTCTGTGTTACTCTGTTACTCTGTGTTACTCCGTTACTCTGTGTTACTCTGTTACTCTGTTTTACTCTGTTACTCTGTGTTACTCTGTTACTTCGTTGCTCTGTGTTACTCCGTTACTTTGTTACTCTGTTACTCTGTGTTATTGTGTGTTACTCTGTTACTCTGTTACTCCGTTACTATGCGGTTTTCTGTTACTCTATTACTCTGTTACTCTGTGTTACTCTGTGTTACTCCGTAACTCTGGTACTCCGTTACTCCGTGTTACTCTGTTACTCTGTTACTCCGTTACTCTGTGTTACTCTGTTACTCTGTTACTCTGTTACTCCGTTACTCCGTTACTCTGTGTTACTCTGTTACTCCGTTACTCTGCGGTACTCTGTTACTCTGTTACTCTGTGTTACTCTGTGTTACTCTGTTACTCTGTTACTCTGTTTTACTGTGTTACTCTTACTCTGTGTTACTCTGTTACTCCGTTACTCTGTGTTGCTCTGTTACTCTGTGTTACTCTGTTTCTCTGTTACTCCGTTACTCTGTGTTACTCTGTTACTCTGTTACTATGTTACTCTGTTACTCCGTTACTCCGTTACTCTGTGTTACTCCATTACTCTGTGTTACTCTGTTACTCTGCTACTCTGTGTTACTCCGTTACTTTGTGTTACTTCGTTACTCTGTGTTACTTCGTTACTCTGTGTTACTCTGTGTTACTCTGTCACTCCGGTACTCCGGTACTCTGTGTTACTCTGTGTTACTCTGTTACTCCGTTACTCCGTTACTCTGTGTTACTCTGTGTTACTCCGTTACTCTGTTACTCCGTTACTCTGTGTTACTCTGTTACTCTGTTACTCTGTTACTCCGTTACTCCGTTACTCTGTGTTACTCTGTTACTCCGTTGCTCTGCGGTACTCTGTTACTCTGTTACTCTGTGTTACTCTGTGTTACTCTGTTACTCTGTTACTCTGTTTTACTGTGTTACTCTTACTCTGTGTTACTCTGTTACTCCGTTACTCTGTGTTGCTCTGTTACTCTGTGTTACTCTGTTTCTCTGTTACTCCGTTACTCTGTGTTACTCTGTTACTCTGTTACTATGTTACTCTGTTACTCCGTTACTCCGTTACTCTGTGTTACTCCATTACTCTGTGTTACTCTGTTACTCTGCTACTCTGTGTTACTCCGTTACTTTGTGTTACTTCGTTACTCTGTGTTACTTCGTTACTCTGTGTTACTCTGTGTTACTCTGTCACTCCGGTACTCCGGTACTCTGTGTTACTCTGTGTTACTCTGTTACTCCGTTACTCCGTTACTCTGTGTTACTCTGTGTTACTCCGTTACTCTGGTACTCCGTTACTCCATGTTACCCCGTTACTCTGTGTTACTCCGTTACTCTGTTACTCTGTGTTACTCTGTTACTCTGTTACTCTGTTACTCTGTGTTACTCTGTTACTCTGTTACTCAGTGTTACTCTGTTACTCTGTTACTCTGTGTTACTCTGTTACTCTGTTACTCTGTTACTCCGTTACTCCGTGTTACTCCATTACTCTGTGTTACTCCGTTACTCTGTGTTACTCTGTTACTCTGTGTTACTCTGTTACTCTGCGTTACTCTGTTTCTCCGTGTTACTCCGTTACTCTGTGTTACTCTGTTACTCTGTTACTCCGTTACTCCGTTACTCTGTGCTACTCCGTTTCTCCGTGTTACTCCGCTACTCCATTACTCTGTGTTACTCTGTTACTCCGTTACTCCGTTACTCTGTGTTACTCCGTTACTCTGTTACTCCGTTACTCTGTGTTACTCTGTTACTCTGATACTCTGATACTCTGTTACTCTGTTACTCAGCTACTCCGTTACGCCGTTACTCCGGTACTCTGTGTTACTCTGTTACTCTGTGTTGCTCTGTTACTCCGTTTTTCCGTTACTCTGTTACTCTGTTACTCTGTGTTACTCTGTTACTCTGTTACTCTGTTACTCTGTTACTCTGTTACTCTGTTACTCCGTTACTCTGTGTTACTCCATTACTTTGTTTTACTCTGTTACTCTGCTACTCTGTGTTACTCCGTTACTATGTGTTACTTCGTTACTCTGTGTTACTCTGTTACTCTGTGTTACTCCGTTACTCTGTGTTACTCTGTTACTCTGTTTTACTCTGTTACTCTGTGTTACTCTGTTACTTCGTTGCTCTGTGTTACTCCGTTACTTTGTTACTCTGTTACTCTGTGTTATTGTGTGTTACTCTGTTACTCTGTTACTCCGTTACTATGCGGTTTTCTGTTACTCTATTACTCTGTTACTCTGTGTTACTCTGTGTTACTCCGTAACTCTGGTACTCCGTTACTCCGTGTTACTCTGTTACTCTGTTACTCCGTTACTCTGTGTTACTCTGTTACTCTGTTACTCTGTTACTCCGTTACTCCGTTACACTGTGTTACTCTGTTACTCCGTTACTCTGCGGTACTCTGTTACTCTATTACTCTGTTACTCTGTGTTACTCTGTGTTACTCTGTTGCTCTGTTACTCTGTTTTACTGTGTTACTCTTACTCTGTGTTACTCTGTTACTCCGTTACTCTGTGTTGCTCTGTTACTCTGTGTTACTCTGTTTCTCTGTTACTCCGTTACTCTGTGTTACTCTGTTACTCTGTTACTATGTTACTCTGTTACTCCGTTACTCCGTTACTCTGTGTTACTCCATTACTCTGTGTTACTCTGTTACTCTGCTACTCTGTGTTACTCCGTTACTTTGTGTTACTTCGTTACTCTGTGTTACTTCGTTACTCTGTGTTACTCTGTTACTCTGTGTTACTGTTACTCTGTGTTACTCTGTTACTTCGTTGCTCTGTGTTACTCCGTTACTTTGTTACTCTGTTGCTCTGTGTTACTCTGTTAATCCGTTAATCCGTTACTCCGTGGAACTCTGTTACTCTATTACTCTGTTACTCTGTGTTACTCTGTTACTCTGTGTTACTCTGTTACTCTGTGTTACTGTGTTACTCTGTTACTCTGTTACTCTGTTACTCCGTTACTCCGTTACTCCGTTACTCCGTGTTACTCCGTTACTCCGTTACTCTGTTACTCTGTGTTACTCTGTTACTCCGTTACCCCGTTACTCCGTTACTCCGTTACTCCGTTACTCTGTGTTACTCTGTGTTACTCTGTGTTACTCTGTGTTACTCTGTTACTCTGTGTTACTTCGTTACTCTGTGTTACTCTGCGTTACTCTTTTACTCTGTGTTACTCTGTTACTCCGTTACTCTGTTAGTGTTACTCTGTGTTACTCTGTTACTGTGTTACTCTGTTACTTCGTTGCTCTGTGTTACTCCGTTACTTTGTTACTCTGTTGCTCTGTGTTACTCTGTTAATCCGTTAATCCGTTACTCCGTGGAACTCTGTTACTCTATTACTCTGTTACTCTGTGTTACTCCGTTACTCCGTTACTCCGTTACTCCGTTACTCCGTTACTCTGTGTTACTCTGTTACTCTGTTACTCTGTGTTACTCTGTGTTACTCTGTGTTACTCTGTGTTACTCTGTTACTCCGGTACTCTGTGGTACTCTGTTACTCTGTCACTCTGTGTTACTATGTTACTCTGTTACTCTGTTACCCCGTTACTCTGTGTTACTCTGTTACTCTGATACTCTGTTACTCAGTTACTCCGTGTTACTCTGTTACTCTGTGTTACTCTGTTGCTCTGTTACTCCGTTACTCTGTGTTACTCCATTACTCTGTTACTCCATTACTCTGTGTTACTCTGTTACTCTGTTACTCTAACTCTGTTACTCCGTTACTCTGTGTTACTCCGTTACTCTGTGTTACTCCGTTACTCTGTGTTACTCTGTTACTCATTTACTCCGTTACTCTGTTGTACTCTGTGGTACTCTGTTACTCCGTTACTCCGTTACTCTGTTTCTCTGTTGTACTCTGTGGTATTCTGTGGTACTCTGTTACTCTGTGTTACTCTGTGTTACTCTGTTACTCCGTTACTCCATTACGCCGTTACTCTGTTACTCCGTTACTCCGTTGTACTCTGTGGTACTCTGTTACTCTGTGTTACTCCGTTACTCTGTTACTCTGTTACTCTGTTACTCCGGTACTCTGTGTTACTCTGATACTCTGTTACTCCGTTACTGTGTTACTCTGTTACTCTGTGTTACTCTGTTACTCTGTTACTCCGTTACTCTGTGTTACTCCGTTACTCTGTTACACTATTACTCTGTTACTCTGTTACTCTGTGTTACTCCGTTACTCTGTTACTCCGTTACTCTGTGTTACTCTGTTACTCTGTAACTCTGTTACTCCGTTACTCTGTGTTACTCTGTTACTCTGTTACTCTGTAACTCTGTTACTCCGTTACTCTGTGTTACTCCGTTACTCTGTGTTACTCTGTTACTCCGTTACTCCGTTACTCTGTGTTACTCCGTTACTCCGTTACTCCGTTACTCTGTGTTACTCTGTTACCCTGTGTTACTCTGTTACTCCGTTACTCTGTGTTACTCTGTGTTACTCTGTGTTACTCTGTTACTCTTTAACTCTGTTACTCCGTTACTCTGTGTTACTCCGTTACTCTGTGTTACTCCGTTACTGTTACTCCGTTACTCTGTGTTACTCTGTTACTCATTTACTCCGTTACTCTGTTGTACTCTGTTACTCCGTTACTCCGTTACTCTGTTTCTCTGTTGTACTCTGTGGTACTCTGTTACTCTGTGTTACTCTGTGTTACTCTGTTACTCCGTTACTCCATTACTCCGTTACTCCGTTACTTTGTTACTCCGTTACTCTGTTGTACTCTGTGTTACTCTGTGTTACTCTGTTGCTCAGTTACCCTGTTACTCTGTGTTACTCCGTTACTCTGTTACTCCGTTACTCTGTTACTCCGGTACTCTGTGTTACTCTGTTACTCTGTGTTACTCTGTTACTCTGTTACTCTGTGTTACTCCGTTACTCTGTTACACTATTACTCTGTTACTCCGTTACTCTGTGTTACTCCGTTACTCTGTTACTCCGTTACTCTGTGTTACTCTGTTACTCTGTAACTCTGTTACTCCGTTACTCTGTGTTACTCCGTTACTCCGTTACTCTGTGTTACTCTGTTACTTTGTTACTCCGTTACTCCGTTACTCTGTGTTACTCTGTTGCTCTGTGTTACTCCGTTACTCTGTTACTCCGTTACTCTGTGTTACTCTGTGTTACTCTGTGTTGCTCTGTGTTGCTCTGTTACTCTGATACTCCGGTACTCCGGTACTCTGTGTTACTCTGTTACTCTGTGTTACTCTGTTACTCAGTTTCTCCGTTACTCCGGTACTCTGTGTTACTCTGTTACTCTGTGTTACTCTGTTGCTCTGTTACTCCGTCACTCTGTGTTACTCCGTTACTCTGTTACTCCATTACTCCGTTACTCTGTTACTCTGTTACTCCGTTACTCTGTGCTACTCCGTTACTCTGTGTTACTCCGTTACTCTGTGTTACTCTGTTACTCCATTACTCTGTGTTGCTCTGTTACTCTGTGTTACTCTGTTACTCCGTTACTCTGTGTTACTCTGTTACTCCGTTACTGTTACTCTGTTACTCCGTTACTCTGTGTTACTCTGTTGCTCTGTGTTACTCTGTTGCTCTGTGTTACTCTGTTACTCTGTGTTACTCTGTTACTCCGTTACTCTGTGTTACTCTGTTACTCTGTGTTACCCTGTGTTACTCTGTTACTCTGTTACTTCGTTACTCTCTGTTACTCTGTTACTCTGTTACTCTGTTACTCTGTTACTCCGTTACTCTGTTACTCTTTTACTCTGTTACTCCGTTACTCTGTGTTACTCTGTTACTCTGTGTTACTCCGTTGCTCCGTTACTCCGTTACTCTGTGTTACTCTGTTACTCTGTTACACCGTTACTCCGTTACTCTGTGTTACTCCGTTGCTCTGTGTTACTCCGTTGCTCTGTGTTACTCCGTTATTCTGTGTTACTCTGTTACTCTGCTACTCTGTGTTACTCCGTTACTCTGTGTTACTCCGTTACTCTGTGTTACTCTGTTACTCCGTTACTCTGTTACTGTTACTCTGTGTTACTCTGTTACTCAGTGTTACTCTGTTACTCTGTTAGTTACTATGTTACTCTCTGTTACTCTTTTACTCTTTGTTACTCTGTGTTACTCTGTTACTCTGTGTTGCTCTGTTACTCTGTTACTCTGTGTTACTCTGTTACTCTGTGTTACTCTGGTATCTTTGTTACTCTGTGTTACTCTGTTACTCTGTGTTATTCTGTTACTCTGTTACTCCATTACTCTTTGTTACTCCGTTACTCTGTTACTCTGTGTTAATCTGTTACTCTTACTCTGTTACTCTGTGTTACTCTGTTACTCTGTGTTACTCCGTTACTCCGTTACTTTGTGTTACTCTGTTACTCTGTGTTACTTTGTTACTCTGTGTTTCTCTGTTACTCTGTGTTACTCTGTGTCACTCTGTGTCACACTGTTACTATGTGTTACTCTGTTACTCTGTGTTACTCTGTTGCTCTTTTACTCTGTGTTACTCCATTACTCTGTGTTACTCTGTGTTACTCCATTACTCTGTTACTCTGTGTTACTCTGTTACTCTGTGTTACTCTGTTACTCTTACTCCGTTGCTCTGTTACTCTGTGCTACTCTGTTACTCCGTTACTCTGTTACTCTGTGTTACTCCGTTACTCTGCTACTCTGTTACTTTGTGTTTCTCTGTGTTACTCTGTTACTCTGCGTTACTCTGTTACTCTGCGTTACTCTGTTACTCTGTTACTCTGTTACTCTGTGTTACTATGTTACTCTTACTCTGTTACTCTGTTACTCTGTTACTCCGTTACTCCGTTACTCTGTGTTACTCTTTTACTCTGTGTTCCTCTGTGTTCCTCTGTGTTACACTGTTACTCTTTGTTACTCTGTTACTCTGTGTTGCTCTGTTACTCTGTGTTGCTCTGTTACGCTGTTACTCTGTGTTACTCTGTGTTACTCTGTTACTCTGTTACTCTCTTGCTCTGTGTTACTCTGTTACTCTGTGGTACTCTGTTACTCTGTGTTACTCTGTTACTCTGTGTTACTCTGCGTTACTCTGTTACTCTGTGTTACTCTGTTACTCTTACTCTGTTACTCTGTTACTCTGTGTTACTCTGTGTTACTCTGTTACTCCGTTACTCTGTGTTACTCTGTTACTCTGTTACTCTGTGCTACACTGTTACTCTGTTACTCTGTGTTGCTCTGTTACGCTGTTACTCTGTTACTCTGTGTTACTGTGTTACTCTGTTACTGTGTTACTCTGTTACTCTGTTGCTCTGTGTTACTCCGTTACTCTGTGGTACTTTGTTACTCTGTGTTACTCTGTTACTCTGTGTTACTCTGTTGCTCTGTGTTACTTTGTTACTCTTTTACTCTGTTACTCTGATACTCTGTTACACTGTGTTACCCTGTGTTACTCTGTTACCCTGTTACTGTGTTACTCTGTGTTACTCTGAGTTACTCTGTGTTACTCTGTTACTCTCTGTTACTCTGTGTTACTCTGTTACTCTGTGTTACTCTGTTACTCTGTTACTCTGTTACTCTGTCTGGATCAGTAAGGAAGTTACGAGGGTATAGTACCAGGGAGGAGGGGCTTCTTCCTCTTCTTCCTCTCTAGTGTCCTGCCTCCTGCTGGTAGATACTATACCCATGGTCCCTGTGTCCCACAGACGTCCTAAGAGAAAAGGATTTAACGGTGAGTACTCACAAAATCTCCTCTTCACGGGCGACTAATCTCCCCGAATTTCCATCCCTTTGGCAAAAACGTAAATCGCCGGTTTCCTCTCAAGGCAATTTCCGTGATTTTGTTGAAATCGCGGCGCTGCGTATGCCATCCCACCAACGATTTACGTTTTCGCCAATGGGACGGCAATTTGGGGAGATTAGTCACCCGTGAAAAGGGAGATTTATCGTGGGCAACTAATCTCCCCGTGTGCCAGAGCCCTTAACAATAGCTTCCCACTTTTTGATTCAGCTCAAAATACCAAAAGTGTCAACCTCATCCTCTAATATAAAATGATGGTCCTGGCATAGATTCCTGCACAAATCCCCCTTAATAAACACAAACTCAGTGATTAGGGATTGTACTGCACATACATTTTTTCAATCTGGAAAAAAAAAATCAGTGGTTTGTATTATTTCTTGACTAAGCATGTGTTGGTCAGTACAAGGGCTGCATCTGTGTGCCTCTAGTTCCAAGAATTGGGAATCCTCAGGATAAGAGGAAGAGTGTCCTTGCCCAGTCTGACCCTCACGTAACCCAAACCTGCAGTGGTCGCCCAAGTTTCAACCTAAGCCTGCCTGCCTGACCCATGACTAAACCCGCACATCCCTATTCTTGAGTAACATGGCAGAAACATCTCCTTTTTTCTTTAGTTGCATACCTTGTGTGTCTTTCCCTCCAGAGTTAATCAGTGGTTCTCCTAGACTATATAACCAAAAGTGTGTAGATGCTCCTTTGAGTCTTCTGTTGTGTTGGAACACTCATTGCTGAGTTTCAAATGGATACTGAGCATCAGCAGTTTAACCCAGTGCAGGTTTTTGTTCAGTGAACAAAAAGAGGAAAGATTTTTTTTTATTGTAGTAGTATTTTATTAGTTCTTTTTGACTTTAATCAAACCGCCGCCCAAACCCCCCTCTGGCATGATGTATTTCCTCTTTGTTAGGGACCCAGGAGCGCACATCCCCACCTTTCTCTGTACCGGCGCTTACCTGCGGACGCCATGCGCATGCATATTAGGCAGTGGCACGGCCCATATGCATGCGCATCATTCTAACTATGCCAGCCAGAGGAACAGAAGGCGCTGGGGTGCGGCGGTATGTGGGGGAAAACTGCCAAGGCCTGAGTGAGCAGGACTGCTGGCTGGGAGTTCGCTGACGTTTTTGAACAATTCTTAGCAACAATTCTTGATAGCTGCTGTTAGCTCAGGTACATATGATTGGGGTCAAATTGGGTGCAATTTGGATTCTGCCTGCTTGCATATACAGATTGGGGCAAATTGGGCAATATGAGGGATTGGCTGCTGCTGGCACATGTACAGATTGGGGGCTTGGGGCAACATGATGGCTGCTGCTGGCACAGGTACAGATTGGGGGCTTGGGGCAATATGATGGCTGCTGCTGGCACAGGTACAGATTGGGGGCTTGGGGCAATATGATGGCTGCTGCTGGCACAGGTACAAATTGGGGGCTTGGGGCAATATGATGGCTGCTGCTGGCACGGGTACAGATTGGGGGCTTGGGGCAATATGATGGCTGCTGCTGGCACGGGTACAGATTGGGGGCTTGGGGCAATATGATGGCTGCTGCTGGTACAGGTACAGATGAGGGGCTTGGGGCAATATGATGGCTGCTGCTGGTACAGGTACAGTTTGGGGACTTGGGGCAATATGATGGCTGCTGCTGGTACAGGTACAGATGAGGGGCTTGGGGCAATATGATGGCTGCTGCTGGCACAGGTACAGTTTGGGGACTTGGGGCAATGTGATGGCTGCTGGCACAGGTACATGGTGGCAATGGCTGTTGGCACAAATACATGGGGCAATGTAATGGCTGCTGGCACAGGTACATAGTGGTTTTATGATGGCCGCTGGAACCAGTACATGGGGCTGCTGGCACAGGCAAATGGGGAAATAAAATGGCCACTGGCAGCCTGGCACAGGTACATGGGGGCAGTATGATGGCTGCAGGCACAGGCACATAAGGGCAGTAAAATGACTGCTGGCAGCCTGACACTGGTACATGGGGGCAATCAGGAAGGGGGGGGGGTGCTGATTGAAGCCGTTGCCTAGGGTGCCAAAATACCTTGGCCCGGCCCTGAGTGGAAACATTTTCTGAATTGCACCTCACCATCTAGCAGTCAAATGGAGTCTGACTTTGGCAGGTACCAGGAGAACACTACCTGTCTAAATGCATAATGCTGACTATAGCATTCTGGTGGAGGAAATATGTTCTTAGGGTCTTTTTTATGGTTTGGGCTAGGCCCCCTATTCGCCCAGTGAATGGTGGCCATAATGGTACAATGCTGATTGCTCTATTCTTCCTACTTTGTGGCAGCAGATTTGTGGTCTGCATCAGGGTGCAATGATTTGTCTGGGTGGTAGCTCCAAGCACTGCTGCTGAGCACCCCTTAACAATACCACCCCTTGAAATTAGGATTTGACTGTTCAAAAGCTTTCAAGTTAAAAACTTATGAAAACCTTAACTGTGAAAAAAAAGTTTTCATAAATACCAAAATATTAGGGAAGCCTGCCTTTCCCCAATTTAGTCTACAGCTACTCTTATCTTTCATGGTACCTTTAAATAAAACTAACATACGTGATACAGACAGCACAGATTGCGATATACAGAATATAATTTCAGAGCAAGGCTGGACCTTGTGTAATATCTGTTTATTTTTAAACAAATATGTTTAATAGAAGTGAACAGAAAGGCACTGGGTGCATCAGTCATTTGGAAGAAAGATTTTCTGGAGTGAAATAACATCAAGACACAATGCTTGCACACTGGACCATAAAAAGAAGAAAGGGAAAGAATAATTTACTATAGGTTGTGTCAGCTTGTGGGCAGGGGAAGGCACAACTAGGGATAGTGGGGAGGGGGGGGGGGAGACATTTGCAACTCAGATAGTCCAAGTGATTGTTGTTCATGTGACTTCCGAGTTAACTTTAGTTAAACCTCAGACTCGAGGTAAGATATCACTTCTTGCAAAATCAAATATGTCTGTATTAGTATGGGTAAAATGGTGTTTTGAAACATAAATGTGAACAGTCAGGTGCCCTGACATCTGCATGAATTTGTTTTGATTAATGTAGTATTAGCTGTGAACTGGCAGGTTCAATGAGTAAAGAAGACACATTCTTCATTGCCAGAAAGGCTTGCAGACAGGCTGTTCTGGGTTAAAGGAAATAAGAGACAATTCTGTGACAGTCCAAAGGCAGGTGCACTGAGGAATAAAATTATTCGCTAGATTTTGTTCCATTGAAATCAGCATCACGCAAATCTGCATCCTCTTCAGCCCCATCAGCTGCATTATCTACAGCTCTCCTGCTCCCTCCGGATCTCCGTGGGGGTGCAAAAGATGGTTCATTCCCCCTTCTGTAGGGATAGATAAAGAATTGGTTTAGACTATGTGTATCCTTTAGGAAGACACAGCCAATGATCTTGAAGCCAGCAGGACGTTCATTACTGCTGCACAGCAGAGGAAATAAGTACAGTATCTCTGAGGCTCTGCAGCAATTATGATTAAATATTTAAAGGCATGTCAGACTTTAAATGTCACCACTTGCTAATTTTAAGGATATATTTTTGCAATGGAATCTTATTCTGAGTGTTGCACAAAATATAAATGGTTTAATTACTTTTTAAGAAGAATTCCTGTTGATATAATATTGCTCGGGCATCCTGAATCATCCAAAGGAGAAAGACAAGATGATGCCCTAAAGGGGAATGCACATTGTATCTCTCACTGGCTTAAAGTTTGGTGCCAAGAACCACGAGTATAATAAAAACTAACTCAAATATCCATGGTTGGGACAGGGGACATTTATTAAAATGTATCCATAGAAAATGAGACTATGAAGATTTTCATGGTATATCTAATATAAGTAAATCTAAAGCAACTGGACTTGCTAAGTAATCATTGAAGATATTTCACTACTCATCCGAGCAACTTATTCAGTTCAACTGACTGGTATGGGAAGTCCTCAGCATAACTATATTTCCTACATGTATGGAGGGAGATCAGGAATAGCCTTGGATATTGGTCGTCTCACCAATCAGACAGGATGGAAAATTTTTATGAGGCGTCCAAACTTTAGCAAAACATTAATGCTGAATCATCAGAGGAAGATTTCATTTTTTCTGCCTGCATAGCTGATGATTCAGCTTTTAATTTTAGTGGAAAAAATGAACAATCTTTTCACCAACCAATGGCCATAATTGTAACATGTACCATGGCCACCTTTAGAGGCCAGCAGTCAGATGGCTTGTGTTACTGGGTGGGGGGGCATAGCATTTCAGTTGTTCAAGATTAATATTTTGATAGACACAGCCCTTAAGGGTCGTGACACCTGAGGAGATTAGTCACAATGCAACAAATCTCTGTTGTCGCAGGCAACTAATCTCCCCGCAATGCCATCCCACCGGCTAGAATGTAAATTGCCGGTGGGATGGCATACGAGGCCCCGCAATTTGCAGAAGTTGAATTGATAGGAAACTTCAGCGACTTCAGCAAATTGTGGTGGTGAGATGGCATTGCAGGAAGATTTGTAACACTAACATGTTGTGAGTCACTAACCAATTTCTCCTGCTTTAATAGGCTAATTCCGGCAATGCACTAATGACACAACATGGATGACATGTTTGCAATAGAAACAAAACCTAAACTTCCTGTCCATCTTGGCCCAAACATTGTTTGTAAGATAATATAAATAACATCTGAAACAGCCAGTTGTGCACCACTCCGTAAGATCCATTGAATGGTTTCCCTGCAAATTATAATTTACAGTAATCGGTGAAATAAAGACTTCTGACTATGTTTCCTTTAAATATTTTTAGCGCCAGCAGACAGACAGTAACAGGACAATAAACGATAAACCTAGAAAAAGGAAGAGAGCATAGAAGTGGATTAGTTCTCAACTAAATGTGTAGGTTGTGATGGTGGGCTGTAACCTGCTTTGTAAGTACCGACTGCTACCTATCTGCATGCACTTATTACAGACCTTGTAGTTACTAAGTAGACCATGCAAGAAGTACTCTGATGCAGTTAATATACAGTATTAGCAGAATGCTGGATTACTTACATACATTAGGCGAAATCTAGAGACAGTTACTGCTTCCTATCTAGTATGCATGATACAGGCCAAAGCCTGAATCGAGCTTCTAAAATCAGTGGTGTAACCAGAGGTCGCTGGACCCCTTGCAAAAAAAAAATCTTTCAAAGGGGCCTGGCATGCGCTTCAACCCAACCCACCTACCCATCCACCGGCACCCGCAGGTAGAGAATGAGCATAAAGAAGAAATTTCTCCATGTTCATATTGATGCCATTAAGGTAGAGCGGACACTTTTGCATCTCATAGTCTATGTCACTTCCTCCATCCCATATACATCATTTCTTTGTGGGGAATATTCAACACTACAATTGTTTGGGTGACACTTCAAGAAGAATTTACTCCTAGAGAAAATTTGCCACATTTCCCTTACAACAGTAAACTTAAGACCTTTAGAAAACAGAGATGTATTACACCTGTTGAAATAAGGCAAACCTTGGACAAGGCTGATCTACTGTTGTCTGCCTCCCTTCTGTCTAAATTAACAGGCACGGCATGGGCCCGTCAGTGCACCCCTGTGGTGGATTTGCTCTGGAAATGTGTTGGTTAGCATTTCTGCACTGAAATCCACCAAGTGTACATGTTGACAGGAGCAGATCGCCCTGGTCTCCATTGCCATATCTACACCAGCAGAGAAACACTATGTCTGCCACTGCTTTAAGGCCCAAAGCACACAGGGTAAAGTCTCTGTTGGTTGAGAAAGACCAGAGCCCGTCGTCTTGTCTTTTTAATGGGAACCATATGCCAACAATGGTTACAGGCAGTTTTCATTAAAGGAAATAATAGGTGGCACAGCTGGATTCTGGCCAGACTATTTCCAGCATTTACTGCACAGTCTCTTACTGCCCAATGCTTTGGCAGTGACTTCAACATTTTATACCGCTCTAAAACTAATGTGCCCATTCATTTAGGGTTGGTAAATCCACTTTTCCATCTTGTCCTGTTCTCTGAATGTCTTTTGTTCTTTTGACTGATTCTGCACATAATGTATTCATTCCCCCTCTTAAATATATTTTTCTAAAATGGAAATAGGGGTTTTTACTATCAGTGCTCATAGGCAACGTCAGCCTAAAGCTGCATGAATTTTTGGTTCATACCCTCCAAGTAGAGAAAGGCACATTTTTGAAACATTCAGTTAGAATTTCATTCAAATTAGGCAGATTTTGATACAAAGTGCTCATACATTGCACTGAATGAGATTGTATGTGGAGGAAAATTGAATTTCCATGATTCACACTCTTCTACTAAGAAAGAATGACTGAGCTGCTACCTAAAGCATGTGATGGCGCCTCAAAAGACTCAGTTACATTAATTAATTTTCCTGTTACAAATATGCCTCAGATTCTAAATAAAGGCTGATAACAGAAGCATATATAAGCATCAGTCTTCCTTTACTGTCTGGCTGTTTTTTTAGCCAAGGGAGCCTGACAAAGTGATGGACCACAAAACATTCTATAATCCAGCCTCTTTTCTATGGAAATTGTGGCAATCATATCAAAACCAGGACATCTAACCATGACTGTTGGAAGGAGCTTGATCTTGCAACAACTGTCCATTATCTGGGGATGCAGGCAATTACAAGAAGATCAACTTCATTGCAAACAGTTTGATCAGATGTTACAAATATACATCTTCCCTTCAAAACCAGATCCCATTCCAATTGATTTGCATTAAAAATTGCCTTTTTAATTCTTTCCCTGCCTAGCTCAAATGTTCTGTTATTGGCAATGGGCTAAACCACCAGCAAGCACAATAGAATCCACATTTCCTTATTCTATTCTACACTATTCTACAGCAGGTAGTTCCCAGAGTGGCACAGAGTGTTAAAGGACAACTAACGCCTAACTAAAGAAGTGGGGCAGAAATGTTGTACATTATGTTTTGGGCTTCTGTATCAGCCCCCACAGCCCTTTAGCAGGGAAGATCTGTGTCCCCAAAGATGCACCCAATAGCTCCCCATCTTCTTTTCTGCTGATTTACTGAGCTTAGGGAACAACACACAATATACTGTATATACAGAATATAAATGCCACAATATAAGACTGATTGGTAATTTTTTTCAGATTCATAGTAGTTCTAAAAACAGCACATCAGATTATAACAATCCGCCCTGTAGCATTAGCTTATATTACAGATGTACCTCATTTTCTGCTTGATAAGTTGCAACAACCCCTAAGCTCAGTTCTCAACAGCTGCCCAGAGCACACTGAACATACGAGTATCACACTTTCCAAGATGGGGAGCTCCTGTGACAAGTTTGAAGTCCTGGATCATTGCTGCTATTGAGAAGCTGAAACTTTGGGCTGGTGCAGTAAAAACAGTATAAAAATTATGGCATTGTAGCCATATTTATTTTTAGGGTTTAGTTCCCATTAAGAAAAGGGTATATCACAATATACAAAATCCAGTCACATATGATATTCTATTAGAAATTTGCAGCAGCCCATGCCAACTCATTGTGCATTGAGCCCTAGGAAATCATTTATGGAGTACAAATGAGTTTTATAAGAAAAGGGTTGGACTGCCTGAGTACTAGAGGACCTCCAGGGGGTCCAGTGTGGGACAGTTCTCATCCACCATAGGCTGATATAATCTGTAAAATGTATAGCTAACTGTTGTGACCGTGTGCCCAGTTCTTTGTGGGGCCCTAGGCAGCCCAGTCCATCACTGTATAATAAAAATATCAAGTAAGTACCATCTCTGCACATTTATATAAAACAAACCCCTTTAATTTTCTGTATTATCTTTTTACAAAGTAACTTTCTGTATCTCATCTGTCTCTTAAAGGAAGCACAGTTAATCTGAAATCAATGAGTGCTCATTATCATGCAGAACGGGGGAACATTCCAATATAACCATGAAGGAATTACTGAGTGCACAGTCACGTTAGTTTGGTGCCGTATCCAGTCTGAGATTATTCTGAAACAGTGGAGGACGTTAGTTTTCATGATTTGGAATCCTGCTTTATAGATTAGGGTTTTATTGTAGAAAGATGTCCAAGCCTTCAGGTTTTGCAGAAAAAGGGGTGAACGTTTAAAGAAGCATTGTATGCACTCTCAGAAAATGTGATTCTTTTTATGGCTTCCTTATCCCCATTTTTTCATCCATGTAATTTATAATTTTATCTCTGTAATACACTTTATGGGGTTACCCCAACCAGGACTTGAATCATACAATGCTGCTTTAATATGACACAAAGGGAATTTGGTATCTAAAAAGGAGGAGGACCAGCAAAACTGAAGGCATTGGTACCTGCTTAGTCATTGCGAAGTATCTTGTGTCCCTCTGAAAACAAAAAGAGTCTGCAGCTGTTATACTTATATATATAGCAGCCTAGCATAACAAATATCAGAAGCAAAGTGGGCAAACATGAAGTGATCTTGATGAGGGCATTTGGGCATAAATAGATATGGTAGCGCTGTTTGGTCTCTTCAGTATATCAAACTGATACGTCCAAAATAATAAATGAAATATTTAATATACATTAACATTCTATAACTTTATAGTGTCTCATCTTCCAGCTTAATGTAGAATAAAAAATGATTTGGCAGTATGATGTGCAGCATGTAGATTTATGCTACCGATTTAATATCTAACCAAGTCACCCTAGTACTTCCTATGTGCAATATGGCACTAACAGCCTTTAAAGGGGAACTATACATCCCTTTTAAACAAGAGATCAATGAATAGGGCTTGAGCTTAATATACTTCTTGCCTAATTAGGAAACATCAAATGTTGGACTAAACAAGAAAATGAAACCACTTGTACTTTCTTACGTACTTTCACCTACTGGGTTTGCTGAGCAGAGGAGAAGTTGGTTAAACAAGTTACCAGTCATCTGGTAACAAACTCATTTTTTCTCTTTAAACAATATACACTATTTATTAAGGAAGAAGACGGTGTGTTTAATGGAATATCAAAATTATTTTTCTTTAGTGCTTTATAATGGGTTAAATTAAAAGAATACGCAGAAGAGATTTTCAACACATATTTGTATTTTGTGCTTACTTATAGTATATATACTTCCCCTTTAAATGGCATAGCAGGTTCTGCTTATCATATTAAATGTTCCACTAATACAGGACCATGATTTCTTTCCTTATAAACAGTTTGCCGATAGTTTGTTTAAGGGAGGTGACTCTTGTAAAAAGTATTGCTGAATAACACCAAGATTTGATGATTTTTGCCTTACAAGGGAAAGGGAGTGAGAAGTTAGATAAGCTTTTGCCAGCAATTACTGGCACACTGGGCTCTCCAGTTAGTGTGCTCTAATAAGGCATTTAATTGGTGAGGGTGTACAATAAACAAAGATGCCCTTAAATGCCTCAGTGATGTTACTGCTGCACTATATCTAATTAAGGGAATATTTCAACGGAGTATCTGTTCCCACGCTTACAATAATTTTTTTTCTTCGTATTCCGGGCAAATAACCAACAATCTGTCATAGTAATCCCTTTGATGCAGCATATTCATTTTCCTTACAAGGTTTCACTCTATGCCATAATATTACATTTAATGAACTGGTATGGGGTTTTTTTTTTAACTCTGTAAGACTAAATTGAAGATATTAATTTTAATATCAGGTATGAGCTCATTCTGTGGTTTACCGGTTTTCTTATCAACAGGTTGTTGTACTAAAATGAGGGACTGTATGATAGCCCATCTATGCTTGTATGACCATGTTGCAGTGTCTTTGGAATATGTTCATGGAATATAAAATAGACTCTGCTACTAAGTCCTTGAAACTAGAGGCATCACTACACAGGTAGCAGGTTGCAGGGGTGCCCAGGAGTGTAGGGGGCCCCAGTGAGACTCTAATTAATGAGCAATTTTAATTTATAATGGTAGAATAGATAAACTTACCAATGTTTTGGAGCCCTAAATTGAATTTGCTGTGGGCCCCAGTAACATCTAGTTACACCACTGCTCAAAACCAAAAGCAGAATACTATACTCCTTAACTTTCCTCTTGTATAAGTTGCTCTGCTATGTTTTTTCATTCATCTTTAGTCCTTGTCGCCCTTTGACATATACACTGGTTTATAATGGATTTTTTATTCTGTTGCTCCAATAACTACACTACTGTTTTTCTAGAAATGACATTATGACAATAGTTTGTAACCCCCAGTTAGGTAAATGCTCTTTTCTTTCAACTTGGCAACGATAAAACTCTTGGACTGATGGAAGATGAAGGGATATTGAAGCTCTGTATTAGCCCATGTCTGGATATAATAAGATTGTGTCAGGTGTTTCATATATGTGACTTTTCTTTGTTACAATATTTATTATGTAATGTGTATTTCTTTTCAGCATAATGATGCAAACAATTGTTAAAGCCACCCACCTGAGTTTGCTCTTCAGTGAATTGAGCTCCCTGCTCAGTGCCTCGCTACTTTCATTGGCTTCATCTAACTCTCTCTGAAGTTTTCTGCGGGAGGCGTTGATGCGCTGAGATTCTTCTTCAGCCTCCTCCAGCTGCCTTTTTAGTTGTTTCTGTCTTACATTTCCCTTCTCAGACTAAAGGAAATAGAAAACATTGTATTACGTTTCTTGGTATTTCCGTTTCATAGCCCAGCCAACAAGCACCACTTGCCCTATGCATTTTAGCTTATACCCACACTCATGAGGACTATAATAATCCTATACCAATGACTAGAGATATGTGGAGTTCTCTAATTATGTCCTTTAATGTTTTCTTTGATTGCTTCTTCATCCTAGCCAGATAGCAGAAGTTATTGGATATACAAGATGTAAACTGTAAACTGTTAAGATGTTAGACTGAGGATGCATTAGTTAGAGATTTAGCTACCATTCCAGAATGAGTTTCCAGCTTGGAATTCCTAATTGCAAAACAGAATCATTGACTAAAAGGTAAGCAAGTAAACCATGTGATTTATATAGGAAGAACTGTATGAAAAAAAAACTACTGGAGGAAACAATCACCCACTACCGTATCATCCACTACAGTTCGGGCTTTAAGAACTATGATCCCCATCCATGTATTAATGTAGTAATTGTGAATAATTATGCTTACAAAAGCAACTGGATTTAGATTTCCATTTTTTACATTATGACATTGCGCTGCAAACTTAGTTTGTGAATTGTATCAATCTGCTCAATCTGCCTGTGATAAAGCACTAGCTGGTATTATGTTCAAAAAAGGATTTAAATTCATATTATATATACTGGGACACAATTTATCCTAAATAACACTGGTTTGTAACCTTGAGTTCTGTACATAACTATGAATAACATTATTAGATGGGGCTTACAAAGAATTTCATTTCATTAGAACCTAAAGCTGAATTATACTTTATAACCTATTACATAAAAAAAACCCCATAAAACTAATAGCAAAAAATGTGACCCTCATTTAGGCAACTTTATTTTAGAAAAATTTTAAAAAAATGTACCTGGTCTTTGTACTGCTCTGCCTGTTTCCTTTCATCCTCCACTTGCAGCAGGGCTTCCTTGAGTTTCTTTTCTTTCTGGCGCAATGTCTTTACAGTTGATTGCTTGTCTCTTTAAATAAGATAGGAGGTGATGTAATATATGATCATATAAAATTCACTACATACAGGATATAACATTTCAATAAATAGATATAATCAGAATTTTATCCAGCTAATCATTTTCCACATAGATGATGCTACCAATATATAAAATGTGGGGGCTCTGACACAAGAGGTTGCTTCAAGCAGCAGGGATTGAACATGCATAAGCAAACCTCAGTCCACAGTCTTTCATACCTGGATTCTTGTTCTACTTGTTCCTCCAGTTGGGATATCTTGGCTTCCAATGCAGCAATTGTAGATTTGAACTTTGACTTCACAGTCCCCTCCATTTCTTGCAATTTGGCTTTGAGTTCCTTGTTTTGCCTCTCTAGCTGCTGGCGTGCACTCTCATTTTTCTGGGATGTACTTCTCTCTGCTGCCAGTTCATTGTTCAGCTGCTCAGCCTAGCCAAAAACAGTAAGCATGACTATTAGCAGCTCCCCTTAAATAAAGTAGAATATAGGCTAACAGCATTAATACATTACCTGTTGCACTGCTTTCCTCATTCGGTCACTCATTCCTTCCATGTTACCCTGTTCCTCCTCTAGCTCTTCCTCCAGCTGAGAAATTCTGGCTTCCAGACGACGCTTCTCATCTTGAAGACTGGACCTTAATAGAGCATTATAATATTATTTAATGACTTATAACAAACCCACAGGTTTATTCTTACAAGGTTATTACCCCCTGCCCCTATACCCCTTACTTTCCAGATGCACTGCCTGCAAGTTCCTCTGCCAGCTCTTCTTTTTCAAGCTCAGCTTGTTTCCGTGCTCTTTCAGCTGCAGCTAAATCCTGCGAGAGAGAGAACAGAGAGTGAGCACTTGTAATGCATTTGTATATCACTTATTCTTTTTAAAAGAGCAGCTTTTGATACTGAAGTGTTTACCTCTTGAAGTTGAATAAGTTCAGCCTCCAAACTCTTGGCTTTCTTTTCATTTTCTCTCGCAGTAGCAAATATTTCCTCTCTGGCATTTCGCGCTTCATCTAGATCTCTCTGGAAGTCTTTCATCTGACCCTAAAATTAGACAGCCAATAACAGAAGCCTGAATGCGCAGTATTTTAAAGCCCCAAAATAAATATAATATAGCAAAACCATAGGCTAGTTGCTGTAGCCTGAAAATAGTTAAAACATAGTTGCATAGAATGCTTAATTGATTTTCCACAGTAGCATTTCGTTTTATCTCTTTAACTGAACATTCAGCTTTAATGTTCCTGCATTCTAACCATTTTGTTTCCATTAGTTTTGCAAGAAATCAATGTTTTGTATAGCAAGATAACGTGTTTAAACCACCCTTGTTGAACACACCTGTAACTTTCTGAGTTGCTTAATGGCTTCATCCCGAGCTCTGCTGGCAAAGTCAACCTGGCCCTCAAGGTCCTTTAAGTCAACCTCCAGCTTCTTCTTTGCTGCAGCTGCTACAGTCCTCTGTTTGCGTTCGTCTTCCAGTTCTGTTTCATATTCATGAACCTTTACGGACAAATCACACAAAATGATTACACAATGGACACAGCACTTTTGGATCATTGTGTTTATTTCCTAAGGAATAGTCTTACCTGTTTAACAAGCTGTCTCCTCTTTTCTTCATTCTGCTCATCTCTGGCTAGCAAATCTCTTTCAAACTGTGCTTTTAGAGCTTGCATGTTAACTTCTAATCTAAGTTTGGCATCCTCTGTTGCTTGAAGTTCATCCTCCAGCTCCTCTAACTGAGTCTTCATCTCTTCCACTTGCTGCTCCAGGCCTCTCTTAGCCTTCTCCAAGTCATGTACCTGATATAAAAGTAAAATAGGTAAGCTAGACATTAACCAACTGGCACGCTATTTATAATCATAAGTTCACTTACATAATATACTATCATGTACAATTTCTTCAATGCATAACTCAAAATAACTGTTTTATGGCATGCAAAACATATATACAAATACAAATCTATAGAAAAGGAGAAGCTTGATTGTACTTACATTTTTGCCTACATCATCCTTGGAGCTGACCAAGTCTTCCATCTCAGCTTTAAGTAATTTGTTTGTCCTCTCAAGCTCTTCTTTGGATTGTAATGCTTCATCAAGTGCCCTGGCCAGTGACAAAGCTTTGGTCTCCTTTTCTCTTGCCTCTGCCTCAGCTCTGTCTCTTTCATCTGCATATTTTGAAGAAATGGTTTTCTCTTCTGCCAACATCTGAAAAATATTTGTTTATTATCAATATAATTCTATTTGTAATAAGAAAATCACCTAATACAGTTGTTCAGTTGCATAAGAATGAAAAATGACCTGATCGAACTTCTTCTGCTTCTTCTCTAAGTTAGAGACAAGTTGCCTTTGGTTGTCCAAGTCAACTATTAGGTCATCCAGCTCCTGCTGTAGTCTGTTCTTTGTCTTTTCCAGTTTGTCATAAGCAGAAGCTTTTTCCTCGAACTGTTGCGTCGCACTCTCAATATCTCGCTGGAGTTTCTTTTTGCCCTCTTCCATTGATTCAATTGTGGCGGTAAATTCTTGTAATTTCTTCTTTGAATCTGAAAGCTAATCGAGCCAAATGTATAGAAAAAAAAGCTGTACAGTTTTATACTTTCTTGGATTTAGTATAAAAGTTTAAGTGAGCTGTAAATTGACAACAAAAATATAGCTGCCTTTTCATATGTATTATAGCTATAAATGGTGTTTAGAATTTGACAGTGTAAAAGTATAACTAAAAGGGCAACTGCCACCAAGAATATATTTATTTTAGGGGTGTGACACAACAATTATGTATGTTGTGACAACATAGTTGACAATAAATGGTACCTAAATCACGTAAAAGCAAGAACATTGCATTAAATATTACATATTGTTAATTAATTAACTGTAATATTTAAGAGCAAATACAAAACTGCTTTTCTGTATGCTTACTGCTATACATGTGAGACCTCCATATTGTATTACTCTACAGAGGCACTTTGTACAGGCGTCACTAGTTTTCATAACTACATTGTACTGTTCTACTGATGCATACATGAACAATGCTTCTGCTGAGGCAAACAATAACAACAGAAGGGCCTCATTTCTATGAGTACATTTAAATATAACAATTTTCTGGTTTTCTGGTTAATATGCATTTTCTTACTACATGTATAGGCAGCGCCAGATTTATAAACCGGGCGCCCCGATTATGCGCCCCCTAATACCCCTGCCCCCCCATCATGCGCAAACACAAATGCCACCCTCCAACCGCGCGATCGCGCATGCGCGCAGGGTTAAACTTCCATACGGAGCAGTGGGGAGGAGTTCCCATTGCTCTGTATGGGAGCAAAATTTCAAAGTTTAACTGCGGCGGGGCGGCCTGCCACCCCTAAGATTGTGCCACCCTAGGCCCGGGCCTTTGTGGCCTCGCCACAAATCCGGGCCTGTGTATAGGACTGGTTATCCAGAATGTTAAGGGCCTGGTGTTTTCCAGACAAGGGATCTTTCTGTAACATGGATCTCCATACCTTAACTTTACAAAAAAAAATGTAAACATTAAATCCCAATAGGATTGTTTTCCCTCCAGTAAAGATTAATTATATCTTAGTTGGGATCAAGTACAAGGTACTGTTTTATTAGTACAGAAAAAGAGGAAATCATTTGTTTTAAAAAATCTGAATTATTTGATGATAATGGGCTCTATGGGAGATGACCTTCCCATTATTCAGAGCTTTCATTTTACATAAAATGACTACTTCATACCACCACAGTATTATAATGTTACACTTGTGGTGTCACAGGTATAACATAACTTTAATTTATTTGCAGTGTCAATTAATTAAAAAAAATATATCAACAATGTAAAATACATTCACAGTTTTCTTCACAGTTTAAAGGAGAAGGAAAGACATTTTGGCATCTTACTGCCAATAGATTCGCCACATTAGTGCCACCTAGAACACTATATTTATTCTGCAGAAAGCATTACCATACCTGAGTAAAGAGCCCTAGAAGCTCTCTCAGTTTGTTTAAGATTGCAGCTGCCATTTTAGATTTTTCAAAGGATTTTTCTGAGAGAGGAAGTAAAATACTGAAGAACATGTTTATAAAAAAGGTGACAAGAAATCCTGTGTTTCTCAGTGCAGCATTACTGTAAGGGCTTATGGCTTTATTTACATAGACCTTTCTGATAAAGCTTACTTAGTTTTTACCTTTCCTTCTCCTTTAATGACCTTAATATGGTCAAAACAGTTTTTGGTGTGTAATAACATAAATGACAGTCGAGGGGTGAAACTCTATTCAACTGTATTTACTGTATATTCTGTGATATGTGACTGGCTCTGGTGAGGGGCAGCCCACAGCTGATGACTTGACAAGGCTTCACTAGACTTCCTCATTGTTAGTGTATCCCAGCTCAGCCAACCTATAGCACCAGACTATAATTTTCCCTATAAATGCTCTTTAGGTTTTACATTTTTTATTGTTAAAAAACAGTTTTATTATTAAGATCTCTAAAAACGCTACTTTTGTCACATCCTGTCTGTTCCAGGTATATGTGTTGTACCATGTTAGCCATATGCTTATGTTATTAAACATAACATATTTGACATAACATTAATATCTATTTATATTTATGTAGGAAGGCTACCAATAAAAGGGTTTTCATTTCAAAATGTATATTTGTATATAAATATATAGTGGTTGGTCTCTTTTTGGGAAAGAGGGACTGAAATGTTCAGAAAGCTTGCTGTGCTTATCATCTCAGTACATCAATAAAGATTTTACTTTATACCACTTTCCTGTCTGTTGAAAATGTTCTTCTAGATAAATCTGGCTAACTGGATATAAGCCAACAACTTTGTACCATTCTGTTCCATCTGAATCCATCTCATCCATCTGATGAAAATAATTGACACAAGAAGACTGCCCTTCTACTTTTACCTGATAATCTACCTTACCTGAATATTAAGTGTGGAGATATGACGCTCCAAGGTTTGTTTGGCCTCTGTTTCTTCATCTAGTTGCTCTTGAAGGCTGTTTCTTTCATCCTCCACCTGACGGAGCTTGGTGGAAACATTAAGCTTCTGTCGAGTCTCTTCTTGAAGCAGTTCCTATGGCATAAGTAATGTTCTAAAAACATTTTCCAGTTCAAACATTTTCAAGTGCAAAAATCAAAAGTTAAAAATAACTTGCCTGGGTGTCCTGAAGTTGTGCTGTCAAACCAGCAACATCCTTGGAAAACTTAATCGATTTTGTCTCAGCTTCGCTAAGTAAAACAGTAACATTTTCCAATTCCACCTACATGGGAAAATTTCAGTTAATGAATGTGATGTTTTGGCAGAGGGCTCCAGCAGTGTTTAAGTACTAATGAAAAAGTTTTAACATTTCTATAGTTTATGGAAAACTGCTAGAAAAATATGTTAGGAAACACAGGAAGGCTGGCCCACCTGTAGTATTAGTTCCTTACCTGTACTCTGTGGGATTTCTCTGTGAGTTCATTACGAACCCGCTCTCCATCTGTGTACTTGGATTGAAGTTCCTGCAGCTGTGATTCAAGCTTTTTCTTCTTGTGCTCTACATCCTGCTTGGCCTGGTTAAGTGATCTGATTTCTATTGTGAGTTCTGAATTGTCTTTTTCCAAAGCTTGCTTGCTCTTTTCCAAAGTGACCCTAACCTGTAATGTTTAGAAAATAAGGTGTTTTCCTTGCAAAAACAGAAAAAGGGCAAAGTGTAACCTTATACCATAACTTATACAACAATGATTTTCTTTCCATACACCACGTTCCTGTCCTTCAGATAGAGACAATTAGTGCTTTCAATGCACATACATTACCCTCTTCACTTGTTCCAGTTGCTCTGTTAGCTCTTCTACAGCCTGAGTGTGTTTCTGCCTCATCTCCTGGACCTGGGATTCATGTGATCGTGTTTCTTCTTCTAATGCCCTCTTTAAAACTGTAACTTCTTGCTCTCTCTTTGCCCTGTTTGAACAAAATGAGATTAATACTATCAATCCTTCAGAATATCTAACTTTAAGAAGATGCAGAATATACTTGGGATTATGTACAACATTAAGACAGGGTGCAAAAACAAATGCACCTTGCCTTCTACCCTAGAAGAATTGCCAAATGTCCCCAAGCTCTGTAAGGATGATCGCCGTTCCAAGCACCTTCCTGCAAGATCGTGCGCGTTTAGTCGCACGCCGAGCGATGGAAGGTTGCGTGCATCTAGTCGCACGTTCCGGCGTGCGTCATGACGCAGTACGTGCTTGCGTCTTGTCGCCAGCCTGTAAATAGTCGCCATGTACATGCGTTCTTTGTTTGGTTATCAAGTTTGCTCTGGTGCCTGGCGTTTTCCCTATCCTGACTCTGCTGTTGAACCAAAAACCGCTTGTGAACCTGTCCTGCCTGCCTCGACGTGGACCTGTCTGACCATTCTCCTGCTTGATCCTTTGGTTCTATGTTTTGGCTCTCCGGCCTCTCTCCACTTTCCATGCTTCCTATTCTCATCCTCAGGCAAGCCTCCGGTCAGTGTGAGATGTTTGTGGGCTTGCTCCTGCGGCTTGAACTCCATTTCATCAGCTTAACAAAGCTCCATTTTGGAGCACATAGACCTACAGACAACTTGTGAATTTAGTAGCACTGTATTCATAAGAGGCAGGTGTGGGGAGGCACATAGGCATCTCCTAACTTACACGTCAGCCAGACAAGCAAGTTAGGAAGAAGGCAGACACTGTGCTCTGCACATTGCAGTTCGGATTCTTCCTAAATGACTCGTACAATCTAGAAATATTATACAAAGTACAGGTTATGTCATTATTGCAGAGTAAGCAACTGGATTTCTTTTAAACCCCACATATGCTGAAAAAAGTTTATGTGGTAAGCTTACATGGAAACAAGTTTTAAGTAATCATCTTCCAAAAAATTAATTTAATGCTGTTTTGCTTAAAAGCCAAATCCTATAGTGTTTTATAGTTCATAGTTGAACCCTCGCCCAAACAACTGGAAATAGGCAAGAGAGTTTCTCCCAAGATCCTTGTAAAAAGACTTTTACGTATTTGTCATCCTACTATGCCTTGTGCCCACTATTTCTTAGCAAGCAAATGTGTACATACCGAAGCTCTTGCTGTGTGGCTGTGCTGTCGAGGGTATCTTCCAACTCTGTTTTTAGAGCTTCCAGCTCTTCACCCAAGTCCCTCTTTGATTTTTCTGCCTTATTTCTTGCAGATTTTTCAGATTCCAAGTCCTCCTGGAGGTCAGATATGTGAGACTCCAGCTCCCGAATTTTCTTCAAAGCATTATTTTTTTGAGCAGTTTCATCTTCAAGTCTGCAAATTAGAAACTGGCCAATCAGGTGATATACAAAACAATACACAGAGAGTGCATGGACAGTGGTAATACCATAAACCATAAATCTGTTATATCTTGCCCTGGAGTTTGTTTTTCCTGAAAAGCACATCTTTTGCATTTTAATACATTTAAAAACATATCAGTACAGAATATATTGCTATACAAAGAAATTAGCTTTCGTAATTATGAAACTCATTGTAAGATATCCTGAACGTAATCCTTAAAGATATGCTATCCTTCCAAGCTATGAAAGTTAAACAGCTGTAGCAGCTCCACTATCTGTAGTCAATGTAAGAACCTAAGGTACAGTTGGAAAAAACAACAAAAAAAAATTGATTCCCACCCTTACTGTCAGTGCCCATTACACTGAATTGGCTAAGGCTATGAACATTATATAGCAATCTGAAGAGAAGCAACAAAAATGTCTATATATTTTAATAGAGTACCTAGCAAGAGCAGCCTGAAGTTCCTCTTCCTTTTTAGCTAATTGCATCTTAAGTTCTGCAATCTGTGCTTGTAGGTCGGCAATTTGTTCATTGAGATCATTTGCTTCACCTTCAAGCTTCCTCTTTACCTTCTCCAGCTCTTGCCGTCCTTTTTCTTCTTTCTTTAGACGCACTGAAAAAGCAGCAGTATGCTTAAAACTCATAGGGACAATGTGTTTTAGTCTCCTAGATACAGGGGAGCAATCACACTCTCTGGCTATAAGAGCTAAATTCAGATTTAAAAAACAGAATTCCATCTCTAAAACTTACCAAAAGCAGCATTTTGCTGCTCCTGGTAACCAACGGGGTGCTGTCAACTGAGGCAACTTAATTTGAGCACAATTTGTGAAGAATAGTTATTTGCTGCCCTAGATATTCTTTAAATTGTGCCTGATACATGTATGCTTTTTTACATGTCTGTTATCTCTTGTGATTTAATGCAGGTGCTTTAAGAAGGGCTTTAAGTGCAGGGCTGGAACCAGGGGTAGACAGAAAAAGGCACATGCATAGGGTGCAACAGTGGTTGGGCACTAGGTAAGTACCTCTTCTGGGGTACAAGCTCTTGTCACCCCACTGCCTGCTTGTCATTTTCCTACCCCTGTAGTCAGTGTATGCTCATTTGTGCATGTAAGGGGGGCAAAATGCTGGCTAGGTTGCCTTGTTTAATGCATATGTAAACCAATCACCTAATTTCTTCCAGCCATTGTAGCATTACAACTTGTCCCTATTTTAGTATGCTCTGCAACTTACCTTCCAGTTCTGAAATCATAGATTCATGTTTATTTTTTAACTTGGTCAGATTCTTTGCTTTTTCTTCTTCTTCTGCCAAATTTGTTGTTAGGTCATTCACTCTTTCTTCAAGGATTTTCTTTTCCTTTGAAACCAAAACCACATTTGATTATAATCAGTGGCATTCAAGTTTCTAAGCAACATTTATATTTTATCTCCAAGAATATATGATAATATTAAAGGAATATTGTATACATAGACTAAGGCTGATGCCACACCAGGCGTAGGGCTGATTTTTTCGGCAAGCGGAAAAACGCTTGCCGAAAATTCAGCCCTACGCCTGCTACTTGTGCCTGCACCCGAATGAATGGAATACGCTCGGGTGCAGGCACATGTAGCCGATATACGCACGAAAACGCGTGAGAATGCAAAGTCTCGCGTTTTCTTGCGTATATCGGCTACATGTGCCTGCACCCGAGCGTATCCCATTCATTCGGGTGCAGGCACAAGTAGCAGGCGTAGGGCTGAATTTTCGGCAAGCGTTTTTCCGCTTGCCGAAAAAATCAGCCCTACGCCTGGTGTGGCATCAGCCTTAAGTGTGAGAAAGGTCAGCAGCTTAATTAGGCAACAGTTGAGAACAAATATGCAATGATGTTAAGCATTTTCCCTTAACATAGACTCTTCTAGAGCTAAAGTTCATCCAACTATTTAGAAGACTTTTCCATATGAAGTGTTTTCCTCTGCTTATAGGCATGCAAATAAAAATGCAGTTAGATGGGTTAAATGTGATAACCCAGTGCAGGGTGTAGCAGAACTGGAAGAATCCACACAGAGTTGTAGCACTATATCTGAGTGTATAGTGTTATTTAATGTTGGAGATTCAAGATATACCATCTAGCAACTTTCTGAGAGCAGCTAAAGAAATCCATGTACAGTTATAAATATCTCATACAACACAAGGTTTTTTTTTACCTTTGTTAATTTGTTGTGATGATCGTCCATTACAAGCACATCATCTTCCAATTTCTTTATCTTGGCCTCGGCTGTAACTTTTTCTAACTGCAGCTTTTGTCTTGCAGCCTCTTCCTCCTCAAGTTGCTCCTCAAGGTCCTTAAAGATTAAAAAATATACAATATACTTTGTTGCACTCTTTGTTACCTAGAGCAGTGATTTTTACCCAGGTCACACATACTTATACTGAGTTGTGACATCTGAAAATATTACTATAATGATATTTTACATTCCCTCTGGAGAGAATGTACATCGAAGGCAACTGTAATACAATGTAGGGAGCCATACATGGGAAATCTAAGGCTTACTAGCAAAGGTAGCAAGCCTCACATTTGGGACTGTCCTCGTGGATGAAAAGCCATGACAAATGTCATGCTTTGTGCATTGTATAAAAGCTCTGTCATTAGACATGACTAGAAGCATGACAGAAGTCACTTAAACAATGAAAAATTACTTCCTTATATGGAATGAAAGCAATTTAAAGTACATTTTAGAAAGGCTGCAGGAGTAGCTGAAACGTCAGTTCTTTGTTTTTCACCTAATAAACAACTGTGATTCGTGATAAGACCTGTGTGAAGCGGCCCCTTCTTTGGATTGATTTTATATATATATATATATATATATATATATATATATATATATATATATATATATATATATATATATATAAAATGGTGGAAAGCAGGCACTCACGTCAAACTGGATCAAAAGAATGCCTGGGTGCAGTATCAAAATAATTGCAACATAGTGGAAACAAATGCCGCACTCACAGGACTTAATGAAAAATAAAGAATAATTTAATTGTGAAAAAACGTCAATCTAACGTTTCGGCCGTATCCACAGCCTTTATCAAAAACTTTGATAAAGGCTGTGGATACGGCCGAAACGTTAGATTGACGTTTTTTCACAATAAAATTATTCTTTATTTTTCATTAAGTCCTGTGAGTGCGGCATTTGTTTCCACTATGTTGCATATATATATATATATATATATATTTATAGAGAGAGAGAGAGAGAGAGAGATATTATGATAGATAGACAGATAGATAGATAGATAGATAGATAGATAGATAGATAGATACAGAAATGTAACAAGGATCATCTTGGTACCTGCATCTGCTGCAATGTTTTTTTCTTCTCTGCTTGCAGCTGTTGTCCACGATCTTCTTCTTCTTCCAATCTGACTTCCATTTCATGGAGAACCTCCTCCAGTTCTTGCTTTTTGGCTTGTAAACGTATGCGCAACTCTTCTGCCTCAGCATACAGTTCTGTTTCAGCCTGGAGCTGCTCTTGGAGAAGAGTCTTCTCCTCAACCAACTAAAAGAAATAAAATAGCACAAACTAGCTTTAGAAATGAGTCTGTCAGAGGAGAAATTTTATGATGAAATGCAGTATATTTTTAATGATATTTATGAATATGAAGCTGGAAGCTTTGCATAAGAGTTGAAGCTGCCATTTATCTCACTAACTGTGGCATTTTGTCCTTATATTATCTGCATTCAGTGGTTATAAATATGCATCTTTAATATTTATGGATATTTTTTATATTTGTGGACAAAGCAAAGGTTTTCCCACATCAGAGAGATGATTAGACCTAACAATAGCATAGGTGCCTGTATTTTTATACCTGGATATGTTTCATCTGTATCTCCTTCAATTCAATCTCTGTTTTAAAGAATTTTTCATTCACTCGTTGTAGCTCCTCATCTTTAAGCTGCATTTCTTCTTCTTGTCGGGTTACTTGAAGAAGAGGCTTTACCTGTTGGAAAATGGCCATTAGGTGGACAACTTTGAGATCATGTTAATGTTTCATTGAGTTTTATTGTTTTATAGTTTAATTTGATTAATGTGTCAAGCCTTAATTTTCTGAGAAAAATATACTTACTTTAGTAAACAGTCTCCACCACTGCCAGTTTCTGAGCTTCAAGTAAGCAGCACAGTTCCTCTGAATAACTTTCATGGCAGTTAACTGCTGTTGCCTCTTTGCAAAGGCCCTGTATGTTAAAACAACAATTAATGGTGTATCTTTATCTCCAAATATTTGCAAAAGAAATATAGACATATGCAAATGACAATAGTCATACATGAGAAAAATGTATTTACACACTGCAATCTAGAAAGTATTCTCTATTTCAAAGTGTTTACTATCTGTTGGTCCTTAAGCAGTTACGTACTTTCTTGCAAGGAAACCACGAGCTAGGGCTTGGAAAGTAATAATGATATCTGTAATCTTTAAGTCACGCTCTTCTTCTAGATGGGCCAGGACTCCAGTCCTGAAGAAAACTTTACTTTGGCCGATTCTGTATAAATTTGTGTCAAGTTCCAATGCTTTCATCTAGAAAAATACAGCAAACAAAATATATATTAAAATACATAATGTAGTATGTGGTGTACAGATACTGGCCAGTTTCCCTCTCTGTCCGTGAGTGTGCCATAACCTGTCACATGCATCAAGGGGGCATCCTAGGTCAGCTGCTTGTGGTCATTGGAATTTTAGAATTTGTAAATAAAAATGTCCAATTTACCTTTCATGTATGTCATTTTTAATGTTTCTCATGAAATAAAGACTGTTAGCACACTTCATATGCATTGCGCCCTAATATTATGTTATGTGATAATCACGCTCTGTAAACCACAATCCTTGTTCTTGTCATGTAGTGACTTCTCTCACTTACCATAAGCATACATGATTGCTTGCCATCCATGAAGCCTTTAGGGATAGCACCAGCTGTGAGGATTTCATATCTGAAAGCAAAGAAAAGGTATATTGGTTTTGAACAGAATGAGTATTATGATACTGCAAAGCAGAATAGAAAGTCTGGTTTTTCCCCAGACATTAGGCGGTGGGATTTTGTAGGGTCAAATCCATCTTTTGCAAATTGTTATAAAATGATCAGTGTGCCAGAAATATAGTATTTATGCTGGAATACTCTTTATGATATTATTGGGGTCCCAAATATGTAAGTAGGGGCCCTTCTTTATCAATTTCACCAAGAAATCTTTGTAGCCCCTAGTCTGCTCACAGATACTACTCCCAAAAAACTCCTTATTGCAATTTACATTTTTTTTTTCTTAGTTTATCAACAGTAGAACTGTGTTTAAGAGACTGATGCAGGAAAGATCTGAGGACCCTATGTTTGCACATTTGTTTGCCACTTGCCAATTTTATTTTTAAATCTGACAGCAGATTAGCAAGAGAAATTTGTAGAGAAGTGACCAGAGATGCTTCCTGAATCACTCAACTTTTTGGTGCCCTTGCAGTATAGCAGTACAGCGCTGCTGTTGAAAATTATTTTATTAGCAGTGTAAAATGATTAATATCATGAAAACTAAGCAAAAATATGGGGCTTTACTTCTCCTTTAAAATTACATACATCCCAATCTTTCAGATATGAAACACAATTATAAAGAAGCCTGGGTTTCTGAATACCAGTGGAAGAGTTGCCTTTTAACTGAGGGTCAGGGCCCTTTGAAAATTATGGTGGTGGTAACAATTTAACACTTGTAAAACTTCATTATTTGAATTATGTCACTGCAAAAAAAGCTAGAGTGTAGTTCATACAGCACAAAATAACCTTAAATAAAATTTGCTGGTTTTTTTTTTCAGTTTTGTGCCTGTTTAATCCAGTTCACCTAAGTTTCTTATTGTGTGTATACATACATCATGCTAAAATTCTGAGGCATAGAAAATGTTATTCTCTTACCGCTGGCGGAATTCCTGAAACACAATTCTGTTAGGGAATCCTTGGCGACAAATTCTGATGCCTTCCAGGACACCATTGCATCTCAGTTGTTCCAGCACAAGGTGGGCATCAAGCTTTCCTGACTAAACAATTATAACAGAAAAATACCTTAGAAAAGAATTGCTTAAGCTAGCAGTCTGAGTTAATAAACAGAAGGGCTGGCCAGAAAGAGTGAGAGACAAATACTTTGAACCTTTTTAGTGTATATCGCCACAGAATGTACAGTGCCAGAATACAATTCATGAAAACATGCATATTTACCAGTATATATTGTATCTCCTCCGATTACTTTGCCAAAGACTCCAGGTAGGAGTTGAAACACTTATATATAATATACATTTATATAATAAATGTGCATGTAAAGTACAGTACATTGATTCATTAGAATCTGGAGTGCAAAATAGTGCATGACGGATATTGGTAATTGGTCAGCACTTGGTGGAAGCCATGTGTGCAGCAGTCATTGCTCGTTTTGGATAAGTATCTAACAGCTATAAATAAAATAAAAGACATAATATGCAGACGTAGAGATTTGATCATTTGTGGATGTAGCTGCCACAAGAAGATTAGGCAACACATTCTCTAATTTATATGGCAACACAGTAATTGCAAAAGCAAAATTACCCTTTTTTCATGATTTGGGATGATACAGCGGACAAAATTGGGGCTTGTGTTTCGCAGAGTTGTCATCAGTTTGGTAAGTTGCTCTTTATACAGTTGCCCAACAGTACGGAACATGCCTTTTTTCGTTTTTGAAGCACTTGGAAGAGAACTTTCAGTCATTTTTGCCATCTGATCCAATCCCACAATCCTATCAACTAAAACAAAAATAAAATAAATATCAAACTGTCTTAGTAATAAGAACACAAGGATCCACTTATATAAAAAGGCAACATAGCATCACTCAAATGCAAGATAAGTAGTTAATATACATTTTTCCTGAACAAATTTTTATTTTCAGCTATTTTGGTTTTAACCATACTTGTTAGCCAGTAGGCATTCACTAGTTTTGTATTTTCAGAAATATAACAGGATCATAGTTATTAGAAATATGTATTTGCACACTTTGGATTCCTAGGCACAGCCATGTTCATAATGCAGATAAGTTTGTTAAAATAATTGATTCACAAATTTAAAAAATCAATATAATGTTTGCTCATTAAAAAAACATTACTCCGTGATGGTGGGGGGGGGGTGGGGGAAGTTTCATCCCATTGAAATACTGTATGCTAAAATTAATTACATATAAAAATATCTGCAGTTTACTTATCGCATTTATGTTATATAAAAATATGCAGACTAATCATAATCATTTATTTATATAGTGCCAGCAAATTACGCAGCGCTTCACAATAAATAAATCGGTTGTAACAATACTTTGTGTATGGTGCTGCCATACCATCTTTCCACAGGTCTCCAACAAATTTATCTGATGACTGGTTAAGGAGAGCTGTCACGTTGTCATTCAGTGGATCCATGTTTTTGGTAAGCCATGAAGTAGCATCATAATCCACCTGAACAGAAAAGTATATGTGTGATGGCAGAGCCTCATATATCTCAAGTGAATACGCCTGTTCCTAGTTTATAAACACTTACAACATACCTTCCCTGCATAGTGTACTAAGGTGAATATGGTTTTGTCCTTCAGTTGTTTTGTTTTTTGGAATTTAATGTGGTTTCCTTGCTCTTGTATTACTTTCTCCACAAATGAGACATCAGTGGCTTTAGGGAACCAACACTCTTCATCCAAAAGAGCCAAGATACCAGGAGGGTTATTCTGAAAAATATTAATGTAGTTAGCATATATTGCCAGTGTCTTTTTGACTACTGGTATATATATTAGTATCACTGATTGCTTAGAATGCAACTTTTTGTTTTTTTTTTTTACTTTAGAAGGTCTACTTTATGAGGCAGATTCTTCTGTGGTTAACTGACATTCTACATATTCTATTCACTGGCTAAGCAAGCATTTTTATAATATATCATATATTAAACTTATAAAATGTAAAGAGTGTCATGTCCTATGCATGGACTTACAGGCCTTTCAATAAGCTCTATGCAAGGTTGCAGATCAAGACCAAAGTCGATGAAGTTCCATTCAATGCCTTCCCTTTGATATTCTTCTTGTTCCAGGATAAACATTGTGTGGTTAAAAAGCTGCTGGAGCTTTTCATTGGTGTAGTTGATACAGAGCTGCTCAAATGAGTTGACCTAAAATTATGCAAAAACATTGGCATTGGTTTTGATGTGTGGCTTACACTAAAAGACACAATGTATATGAATTATTATTAGGAAATTACATTTTTCTAAAATGCATTATTATACAAAATACTCTACTAACACATGTAACTAAATTTTCCACGTTCCCAATTGTAAATTTCACCACAATCTGTCCACTATCCTTATCTTTTCTAAGTCCGACCCTTTTCTGTTAGATTGTAACCCTTCTTTGCAACATAGTAACACAGTACTGTAAACTATTTTACTTACTTCAAATATTTCAAAGCCTGCAATATCAAGGATACCAAGGAAAGAGGCCCCTTGTCTTTTCGTTTTGTCCAAAGCCTTGTTCACTCGGTTGAGAATCCAAAGGAAAAGTCGTTCATATGTTGCTTTAGCTAAGGCTTCAATAGCAAAATCAGCCTGCACAGAAGGAGGAAGAACTGAAAGTCTGAATGTTCTCCTTTTTTTGACTTTAGCATTATATTTTGTTCATTTACATCATTATCATGTATTAAAGCACTCTGATACATACATAGTTAATTTCAGTTGAAAAATAAGATAGCAAGTTCAACCCTTCACTAAATCCCCCAGAATTAATTTTACGAACTGAAAAAACAGAGACTTACTTGTTCTTTTGTCTGTGCTTTCTGCACAAAGTCACGTCCCACCTTGATACGGGGAGTGAGGATGCATCGTGCAAAATCTGTCACATTGATTCCTGCAAGGTGGCACACTTTCTGGGCAGCTAGAACAAGGTCATAACTTGCTTGGTTAATAATTACGTCTTCTAAAGTTGTGGGGTGTTATAAGCATTATAAAAACAATAATAGCTTTCTTTTAGCATGCATTATGTTGCCTTATTTTATAGATATACCTGTGTCATCAGGCATAGATGCTTGATCTGTGTTCCTTTCTTTTTTAAAGACGATGTTGCCAAGTTGGAGAACAGATGAAACTACCCTCATCATTGCTATATAGAAAAGAAGAAATAGGAAGAAAATTGTAAGTTGAAGTTGTTTCGGATAGTATTGAATATGTTTATTCTCTCTATGCTTGTTTCTGCTTAACCAATGGGTAAAGACCCATTTTCAGAATAGAATTGGGTTATTTGTTTGTCATGGATCAGATTTGTCATTTCCTTTGTGTTAAGCATATTTCTAGCTAACAGCAAGTCAAGTTGAGTTAATCATTGAGATGTACAGTAAATGCTCCTGAATAGTTAGCCTTGTCTAAAGCTGGCCATACACGCACCTATAATATCGTACGATATTCGGTGCGTGTATGGCAAGTCGGCGAGTCGACCGATATCGCAGGAGGCTGCTGATATCGGTCGACTCGCTGATCGGCCAGGTTAAAAGATTTTGATCGGGTGCCTGAGCAAAATCTGCCGTCAGGGCTGAATCGGCAGAAGGAGGTAGAAATCCTATTGTTTCTACCTCCTTATCTGCCGTTTCAGCCCTGAACGGTTTGTGGCTGATTGTACGATCTCAAAATCGCCACATGCGTGGCCACCTTAAGTCTTTCATCCACATTGGGCAAAACATCTGCTTGTATCTTCTAGACAAATTAAGCATCTTATGATTAAATGTTTCACTTCCCTCTTCAAATATTGTTCTTTTGCCAACTCCCCATCTATGATTTATATAGTTTAAAAATTATGTAAAAAAATAAATAACTGCTGACATGGTAACAAGGCATTTGAACTGCTAAATTAAACTAGGAATGCCACAGGTCGACTCGCTGATCGGCCAGGTTAAAAGATTTTGATCGGGCGCCATAGAAGGCGTCTGAGCAAAATCTGCCGTCAAGGCTGAATCGGCAGAAGGAGGTAGAAATCCTATTGTCGGATAAAACAATTTAGAATACACGTGTTTCTTGTTTTTACTGTTTTGCTAGCACTGGGGGAATACATATCTGCAATATCAGAGACAACAGCTGGTTAGTCTGGCAGCAAAAGGTGAATTCTTGCAATATTAAAAATAGCCAATGATTAAACTAAGGATGAGTGCTTTAAATTCAAGTAATTAATATAATTGGTGTTTTGAGATACATCAAAGAACACTAACTGACTACAATTTAACACACTGTGACTTCAGAACTGCTGACTGCTTGTTTGAACCATTGAATCCCAAAAGATTTGTAAAGAGAATAAACTTCCTAAACTTCTTTTCATATGTCTTATTTTTCCACCTAAACATTGGCCAAACGAGATTATGCATATAAATGTCTACAACATGTGCAGATTATGGTGAGAGAGGACTTGACTTGATATAGTATGGCATATTGATCAGCACCACAGCTATCTCACTTTATATATTGTTACACAGAATTTTGAGCTATGTTTACTATGATTTTGAAATATCCCTCTGGCCTTTGGACTGAATTTTGGTTTTAAAACTAAGCAAGGGCCCATTGAACCTTAAATTACAGACCCAAAATAGTCCATCAGACCTCCTCCATCCCTATAATCCATGTCAGAAGGGTAACAAAGATTTAAGTCAATACAATTAGGTGTAGGTACCAATCCCTGTTCTCTACTAGGAATAAAGCTTTTGGATTTCAGCATATATGGGTATAGGGCATTTCTCAAAATATAATATTAAAGTGAACAACTTGTCTATGATCAAATTGGTATAACCTGAAACTCTTCCTTTGAGATCTTCAGAAGGTGTTATTTTTCAGGTTTTTGGGACTGCTGGCCACATGAAGCTCTCAAAGTTTCTTTAGATAGACCTTGACTGCTCCAAGGCTCCAGGGCTTAGCTATATTTATTTACTACACTGAAAACAATGCTAATTTGAAAAGCTGGATTTTACTTCTATAGAAGTAAAAAAGAGATATCAGTTCGTACTACCATTGCCAAAATTTTGCTTGCATAAAGAATTAGGAATGGGGTTCCCAATGGAAAATCTTACAAAGCTGTTCATCTTCTGAGAATCCCATAATTTCCATGGCTTCCAAGGTTTCCTGGAACATGTCACCATCATCAGCAGCAGGAACAGGTACATAGCCATAGGATAAAAATGTATAATTTCCAAAACCTTCAAGTAACAAGTCCTCTGAAAACATGGACAAAAAATGCATTGGTCAATGACTGTAAAAAAAGAAAATTCAAAGATATATATATACATTTATATAAATATATATACCGCTTATAAGGTGGCATATATTAAGTACACCTCATCTATATATATATATATATATACAGAGTGGCATATTGCTTGCCTTAGCTGAAGCATTCCTAGGATATACCTACACATAACTATGAGTTAATGTTGTTGTCAATGGATATTGCCTTAGCTGAGACTAACAATATGGCTGCTTTCAGTGATTGAGTGGATTTATATAAAATCTTTTGACACAATAGAATGCATTGAAACACTAAATCGCCCTTGCACAGGTGTAACTAGGAACTTCAGCCAAAGGTGCAACTAAGAACTTGTTCACTATTATTACAGGATGACAGATGTTGTACGTCACATACCTCTCCAAGCAGGCTTGGCACCCTGGATCAAATAATAAAATATGTGGAAAGTCCTCTCGTCTCTTGCTTGTCGAATGGCACGTGATTTCTCAAGCAAATCTATTTGGTTGCTAAAGAGGCAAACATGTCTATATATGACTTCATTGAATCTGAATCTGGTGATTCAACCTCTGTTTATATAAAAATGATGTGCCAAATTCAACCAGCCCTTATATGGACAGTACGTGATATATTTGGACATTTACATAAACTATTCTGCTCTAATTAATATTGGTGCATTATAAATGAGATTTAGCATATTCTAAACATTGTATATTCCTCGGAGTCTTGCTTCAAATTCAACCCAGTAATAATAACACATTATAGCTAGTTAGATGTGATAGGGCTCATTCACTAAAGGGCTTGTCGCCTTAATATTGCCTACCTTTTTTAACTTTACGCAGTGTCTATTTTTCTCCTTCAGTGTATTAGTGCCTCTAAAGTTTGATATGTCCAAATTACTTTGGCTGCTACATTGTATTTTTTTTTATTTAAGCCATGCAATTTAAATTGTCACAACCTTTGTTGCCTTGTAGTAGGCACATGAAAGAAGTTCTCAAGAACAGAGCCTAGGCTTTACCACAGCTGCACTGAGAGAAAAAAATGCTGATAGTATAATAGTTACCTCATATTGCTGTATGAGTTTGTCCTAAACTAGTTTATAAATTTTAAAAAACTGCTTATTTGGAGTGAAAATAGCAACTGCATAGGTGACTATCATATCTTATACATTATTTGAGTTGAGTTGCAAAAATGAATCTCACTAGAATGGGTGAAAGCATAATGGTTGTGTGCGGTAATAAGTATAAAAGAATATTTTTATAATTAGGGTATCCTTTGGCCTACAAAACTGGGGCTTGTATTTCACAGCCATTGGAGTAAGTAACTGCAGTCAGTTTGTCATTTCTAGTGAAAATGTTTTGCATAACAATAAAAAATATTGGTTTTCTCTTTAGCAGACGACTGATTTAACAAGCTCAGCCCTCAAAGCAGACTGCTTGGGAAATTCAAATTCACTGGAAAGGATACAGGTTTCAATGTTTGCACCAACAATGTAGCCTGTCACATCAAAGTTGATACGGATAAATTTACCCTAAGAGAAAAATAAAACAGTTTACATATGACAGTATCAGTAATTTTCTAGCACTAAATACTAATTTTCCTAATAATAACAATTACAATTTTTGTAATGCAGCAGTGAAACAATCACCCCTATAACCCATAGACAACATATAAGACAGTAATTATATGACTGTATAATACACAGAGTTCCCAGCCCACATTACCAGAGGCCGCAACAACTAATTTTTTTTATTTTATTTTATTTATTTTATGCTCAAGTACAAGCCACTGCTACTCTTTTTTAAAAGGCTTCCTGTTCTGCGCATCTTATTCAGTCAGACACTAAAATTACTAGCTAGCTGTCAAGCAACCAAAAAATTAGATCGACTCTGTGGGTTCTGGCACCCTCCTATACATTAGTCATTCTGTTGTCAAAACGGCAGTCTGGTTGCCAGGATATATAAGTCCTAGCAACAAGACACAGAACAAAAAATGTAAATACTTCAAAAACCACAAAACTTTTAAGGTAATCTACCCCTTTAAGAAATGCCAATATACCTTATAACTGACCTATCCTATTCTATAGAGTTTTTATATCTGCAACCTCTATGAAAACCACTATGAAACCACTCCAAATAATCATTTAAAACAAAGCACATTTATATATATATATATATGATTTACTTACAAATCTGGAGGAGTTGTCATTCTTTACTGTTTTGGCATTACCAAAAGCTTCTAGAATAGGATTGGCTTGAAGAAGCTGCTTTTCCAGCTCTCCCTGGAATTCATATCGACAAATATTACACACATTTTAATGAAGAAAAGGAATAAGCAGTAAACACTGCTGAGGTGCCAATATGGTAAAACTATAAGAACACCATGATGATAAGTCCTCAAAGTCCAATTATGCCTTTGAAAGAGCAGGATGATACGCCAGTGCAAAGCAATTAAACTGTCTGCTGTAGCATGAAAGCTGAAGCAACTATATTATGGTTTTTGATTCATAGATCAAAGCCCAAGAGCACTATCTGCTAAGTGTTATTACTAAGATCCTCAGATTGGCCAGGGAAGAAAAAACAAAGTAAATGGCTAGCTGCTTAAAGAAACTGCTGACCTGTGTAGCGCTAGGCCATGTTATAAGAACTGTGCAGCAGAGAGCTAAATAGCAGCTGTCTCTTTCTGTTAACTCTTGTGTTGCCGGGAGGGCTTTCAGTGCATTATTGTGTTACTTGTAGCAGCATGTAAATACATTAAAGGAGACATATCCTATAAAAATTATGAATGTACCAATGAATTATACTCCTCTAGATATAGAAGGATTGTGCTTAAAAAAGTTGTGTTTCAGGCTGATTTATTGAGAAATTCCACAAAAACCCCACTAGCCCCGCCCATCTGTTCCACTTCCTGCTCGCTAAATCATCTGGATGTGCAGGGGGGCCGCCGGCTCTCATTACACTGCACTGCAGGATAGGAACCAATCAGCAGCTAGGCTGACATGATAGGGAACTGAAGCCTGTCTGTGCTTGTGTGAGTGCAGGGCTGTGATTGGCTATCCCCCTCCTACTGTGCTTCTGGCAGGGACCGTTAGGACACACCCACTCTTCATTTCACATTGGACAGAGAAGTGATACGATCTATAGGGAGCTCCAATAAAGGGGCCATTTTTACAGAGAGGATTAATTTTTAGCACAAAGTGAAACCAGCACCGTATATTATTCATAATTGCCTACAAAATTAGCGTTTTTCCCATTTATCCTATATGTCTCCTTTAATAATAAACCAGCACTTTTGCTAAATGGTTGTTTTTGCATGCAAAGACACACTGGCCACTGTTATTTGTAATAGCTAAACAGCGAGCATGGCATGCACTTTAAAGGGGCATGATGTTGTGTGTATGAATGCAGATACCATATTTCAGATGTAAATTATAATCCAAAACTGCCTCCTAAACTACAGCAAGTTTATTCACTCTGTTGGCTCATTAGGATTTAGGATGTCCCTGTGACACCTATTATGTGATCAGATTTTGTCTATGGTGTTATAATAGAATGAAGGCTGTTATTGGAACAGCTGTATTAAAATCAATTGCATCCTTATTTTTCTGACTCTTTAATGCAGCCCTCAAGGACACAAAGCAAGCAAGCCTTACTAATAAATGTAAAGAATTAAATGTATCAGATTATACTGCTAATTATAGAAAGAAAACAATTACAATAGCAAGCAAGAAAGCATGCTCTCATGCAAATAAATTAGGAAACGTTAAGGAAAAATCACACATTAATCAGATTGATAACTCATGCATTTTCCAGTGCAAATCTCAACTATTTTTTCACAACAGGTCCTAAAAAGTTCAACCTTAGAAGGCCTCAATATTTAGAAATGTATTGAGTTTTCAAGGATAGATTGACTCTTTCAGGAACTTAGGAAATGTTCAGCTATATAAAATCAGTCACACAAGTATATGAGTTTTGACTGTAGATCCGTGGCTCTCACCATTTAAGTTTATTCATTGAGATAAAGATGTAAAAATCAGGATGGCCTGACATTGATAGAGATTGATCTCTAAAGAGCTATTTTTGTTAACATAGTCTATTTGTAAAAAGTAGCCATGGGGTAAACTCATGTACCCTCGTGTGTAAATTGTTAATGATAGCTTAGCCTAACATTTTTTTTTATAAACAGCGAGAACCAAATCTCTAGATGTGTCAGAACTCATAGATTTCAAAACCAATCAGGAAAAAAAATGTGTAAAACATGTGCTATTGTTGCATTTCCCCATGTGATAAGTCTGATTCCACCATTAACACAACCCACAGTTTGATTATGTGCAACAATAGCATGCAAATCTCCACTCTGTGTCACTAAATACACACTGCACAATCTAGATTACTCACGTAAGCAAAAGATGGGCCTTGCTGTAGTTGAACAATGTGGTAAAAGAAGCATTAGAATTATACTTAAAAATAATCATTGATCCCATTCATATAAACATAAATGAATCTGCTTGAAGTGACAAATGGAAACTTGTATGATGTATATTAATGTAATGCATGGCATATGTTGGTGATATGTAATATTTAAAAACATATGGACGCCCTTGCTAACCACAAAAGATGTGCTCCCCAGAATTACAATTAGAAAGTTTTATTATACTGGTTATACAAAGAATTGTACTAATACATAGAAAAAAAATATTCATAAAAAATATACATGTTCATTTGCAGAAATGGATTAAACGATATAAGGTATACACAGCAATGGGCAAATGTGCTGAAACCTGAAGACCTGAAGAACAAGTTGTTACAACAAAAATATTTCTTTTCTCCATAACTGGATAAATGGAGAAGGACTATGTTTCCAATACATGTTATTACATGCAAAGCTGCTTAGCTCAACATACAGTATAGCACAGACTCTTGTGATATTTATAACTTTGTACTGTTGATCTTTTGAGGGCTTTATAAATACATCCAAGTGGCAGAAAGTGACAGAACACAGTCTTCCATCCTAAAGATTCATTGCTATATGGTGAATGTCAAACATTAGCTTAATTTTCCATAAACATGTAAACCATAACTTGGCCATATATTCTTGGCTCGTCAGTTTCTTGGCAGAAGAACAAATAAACTGTGCGGTTTCTTTACATTGCTCTCCATATATTATAGACCATATCAGGAAGAAGCTGGAGAAGTCTACTTACAGTGATGGTAGTGTCTTTTTTTCCTTTGTGTGAGGATGCCACAACAGCTAGGTATTGAATGACCTTCTTGGTATTCTCTGTTTTACCTGCACCAGATTCACCCCTGGAAAATATAACAATATACCAACAATATAGTAATATATTAATGTTTGCAAGAAAAAAAAGTGTTGGTTCTGAACTTAAAATGTTTGCCATGCAACAATCGCTGAATTACAAAGTCAAATAGTTATGTCTAGACAGACACATTGACCACAAGTTTGCAGAACCTTCACATTTTATTCATTCGTGGGAAGCTCTCATTTATATTTTTATTATTTGTGGCTTTCCAGTTTTTTAACTTTTTGTTCGGCAGCTCTCCAGTTTGACATTTCAGCAGCAATCTGGTTGCTGGGGTCTTGTTTACCTTAGCAACAAGGCAGTGGTTTAAATGAGAGACTTGAGTATAAATAGGTTACCTGATTAGAAAGATGAGGATGGAAAGTAACAATAAGAATAAAGTTGTAGCCTCATAGAGCAATAGTTTTTAGCTGCTGAGCTCAGTGAATCCTATTTGAAAGCTGGACAGAGTCAGAAGAGGAAGACAAATAATTCAAAACTACACAATATAAATAATGACGACCAATTACAAAGTTGCTAGAAATAGGATATTCTATAACATATCAAAAGTTACCCAGACCCATACACCATAAGTATGACAACATTATGCAAAATAAAAAGTCAAAAACAGGAAGAGAACAGAAATTTCCAGAAAACAATGAGGAAAGGGATACCAAGAAATATAAAGAAAGGAAGGAAGGTTAATAAAAAAAATGCTGAAGCAGAAAGTAAGTTTGAAGAAAGAGCAGGACAAACAGGCCAGACAAAAGAAGAAGAGGCAGGATTGGGTGTAATAGACAAAATGAGATGACCAGTAGAACACAGGAAAAGGAAGTAGAAATAGAGAAATAGACAAAGGAAAATAAAGGAATTAAACATATTGCCCTTTTCTAGACTAGAGGTGCATTTGATACAACTGAAGTTTGGGGTTCCTGCTGTGACTTGGGAGGAAACTAGAGATTTCCACAGACACATACACTATTTAGACCCTAAGTTGGAACTTCCCCCTACTCTATATTTGTTATGTTTCTATCCCAACTGGTAATTTAACTTACTGCTGCCAGATCTAAAATTTGTGATGTTAATACTTTTCACTTTATTGCCTGCAATACAATTCAGAGATACTGTCCTTCACAGTTTCAGAATTTGGCCTGGAATCAAACTACTTACATTTTTATTATTTTATTTGATGTGTTGTGTGTTGTTTTATGTATAAAGTTATATGTAAATTAATAAAATGCACTTTTAAAAAAAATATTGCCCTCTTCCATGTGTCTTTCCTGTAAAATTAACTTCTGCTCAACCTTCAAAGCCTATTGTCACATAGCTATGGAAATGTATTTGAGCATAAGAACTTTGAACCAAATGTTATAGTTGATTTATTCTGACAGTAATTACACAGATTCTGTTTTACTCCAATGCTTCTAATCTGTCTACTTTCTCTTAGATCATCAGGTATATGATCCAGGGTTTAATTCATTCTTTTAGTGTTGGAAGTATCCCATTTAATGATTTACATTAATGACACCGAAACATCTTTCATGTAAGCACTGAATTGTTCAGATGTCAGACAAATTAAGGTCCCTAGAAAAAAATGTAAAAACCTTTGGCCTATATTTTCTGCCATCAAAGCAATATGGAAGGCACACAATATCATTCAAATTGCCTTTGTTGAACCAGCTGTGCAATGATCTTATCACTTTAAAAAGCCTATTTAATGGGGAACCTTGCCTTAAAATTAACTTTTAGTATGAGGTTGACAGCAGTATTTTAAAGGAAAAGGAAAGATGAAATCACTAGGGGATGAAAAATTCTAGCCTCCCCCAGTGATTATAACTCACTTACCTGATACCCTAGGCTGGTGCTCCTGGTAAGGTAAGATCAGGATCAGGTAAGCAACATCTGCCCCCCACCTTTACAAGCACAAGTGCTATGTGCAAAGTACCAAAATGCATGTTGTTTACCCACAAAAGAGTATTTTCTCTAGAATTACAGTGTAATAGCAGGAGTTGCTTGCAAGTACTGTAAGGACAGGTTTAAGCATAGACATATAAGCTTTAGGCCTACTGATATACTTAAGGCCTAGAACTAGCAAGAAGTTGCAGCAAATGTTTTGATCATTTAATATAAGTTGTTTACAGATACAAAATGTTTATCTGCTATAATTTTAAGAACATGCCGAATCATCTACCATCACCCCACGTTAACAATATAACTGGCATACAATTTACCAACAAGGATGATAATTAGCATCTGTAAGCCACATGTCAGTTGCACCACCATTTTATTCTTAGACAATGCAAAATTGAATGCCACTATTTCTGGCACTAGGATAAAGTTGCAAGTACCTTTGTGAATAGCATTTGAATGCACCCGGTTTTGTTCTTGGCTCCTACAGGCCTACACACCTACACAAATGATGAAGAGGGCCCTGCTATAATGGTGTGAACTGTGTCCAAACACTTCAGAATTAAAGCAAGGATGCAGTATGGTGGCACCATGGTTACCATTGCTGCTTGCTGAGCTGGGATCCTCGGGGTCCAGCCAGGATAATATTTGCAAGGAGTGTTTATATTTTCCCCATGCTTATATGCAGTGTTGGAGGCCCTCAGTGGCTTCTGCCCCAGGGGCCCTGCCGCCCACCCATTCAACCCCTGCCAGTCCCTTCGCCCCTAGACTTATTTCAGCGTGATCAGGTGAGGGAAGGCAGCAGGGGGGCGGCAGTAAGGATAGGTAGGGATTGGGTCTGGGTTGGCTGGGCCCACTTGATTATTTCCCAGTGTCCCGCCAGCCCAGTCCAAAGGGTAATAATAAAATAATAAAAAGGGTAATAATATTTATCAATCATCTGTTTGCTGTTTGTTGTTTTAAATTGTCGATGATTCCCAGCCAGCTAGAAGGTGCAAATGGCCGTGCCTGCTGCTAAGGGTCAGCTATTACAGAAAAGCTGCTACTTTGTTGTTATTAGAGTTCTCCCCTGCTGCCTCTATCTGTATTTAAACATGTTTCCACTGATAAAAAAACATAAATTCCTGTGGGAAATTGTTCAAAACCAACAGACATCCCACTCTAATTTTCCTAATAAACCCTTTCTTTCCTTTTTTAAATGTTTTGGAAAGTTAAAACTTTCTTTGGTCAGCAATACAGTAAACTCTTTCTAAAGTTAAGGGTTATATTGTGGTCATAATAACTCCAAGTGCATTTCCTTTCTCCCAGGCTAAGAGTGCCTATCTCTTGGCATTTCATGAACTCCCTGGGTGTTTGACCATATATGGCTTCATTTTATTCTAATAGTTCTACTCTGCTCTGAGGCATTGGTTTCTAAGTGTTTTCTCTCACACCAACACAAATGCTTTCCAATGAAGAAAAATGCTTTGATGTATTGTTTTTTTCATTAAAGCATCACTTCTCTCTTTGGATTTAAAATTACCATAGCAGCCCCCCAGTCTGTAAAATCATTCATGAAGCATGACTTTGCAACTGATTTGTGAAGTAATAAAATCACATGAACACAATAAAATAACCTTTTCCAGGCAAAGAATAAAAGTGAAAATCTTGTAAAAATAAATCATCGTAGGTAAATATTATCTTGGCTGAGAGACAGTAGAAGTTAAGTAGAAATGGTACATTTTACTTACGTGCACAGAATAGACTGATCTTCACGATCTGAAAAAAAGTAAAAAAATGAAAGTCACTTGAGAGGAAATCAAAGTGAGGTCAATTTATGGATTTGCGTGAATAAAAGAACTTTAGTTAAAACACATGGAAGTTGCTTAAACATTAACTAGCATGTTGTAACATATGTAGATATACTGTAAATATAAAGCTTTTTAAAGAATTTGCATGAGACTGTCAGTCTACAGCACTAACACTCATCTTATTTACTTTTTTTTTTATACTTCCTGAAGAGTAGGGAAGCCCTGCCCTCTGATACACCACAGAGAGTAAACTAAACTTTGGAAGAAGAAAGGGTCAGCTCTCTTGCTTGTTCAGTGGGAAAAGCAGTCTGCATAGAAGTGTGCACTCTTGCTTGAGGCTGCCATGGATGGCACTGTAAGGGTTAAAAGAACGGCAACATTGGGCTCATAACATGAAAACTACCCCTACATTCACACTTTATTTTTTATTTGTATTTCTGCCTCCTATCTATATGAGTTTTTCTGTAATTAATTCAGCCATGACAATCTGTAAGAGAGCAGAACTTGTTCTTAATAAAAGCCCAGATGTTTGGAACCAGTGATCCCAATAGGTGGCTTATACCTAACAACATACTTGAACTTAGATTTTTTAATTTATTCCATTTTGGAGTTTAGGTTTGAGAGAGAACTCTGTAGCCTATTAACATATACAAAACAATAATTAAATATTAAATGGAATTACAATAAAAAAAAATAAAATTCCTGATATTTATGATAGTCAGTGTCATACATGTTGAGCATGTTTGATGTAGGAAATAAATGTTAGGTTAAACAAGCACAAAAAATTATTTGTCAGAAAGAATTGTTACTGTAAATGAGAACTAAACCCCTGGATGGCATTTTTAACTATTGGTGTCCCTAAATAATCCCCCTGCCCCTCCCGAACCACACCATAGGCACTCCAAAAACAGCCCTGTCTTTCTTATTGTAACCACAGCTGTGCAGCAGCCACATCACTTCCACTATATGTCTCTCTGGTACTCACAATCAAGCAGGAGTATGTGCACTGGAAACTGATCTCATCCTGGTTCCATGGAACATGTTCATGGTTGGTAACCAGAACCCACAATAGTTCATAGAAACTAACAGCACACTTCAATTTTAAAATTTGTAAGCATATTTATACTTTTAAAATTGTCGTTGCTACCTGACTTCTGGTTCATCAGATAAATCATACAAATCAGTCTTTAGTCACTTCATCATCTAACTGATGATGGCTAATGGCCAGCAAACCTTTGAGCAGGGCATATGGATATGCCCTTCTTCACCAAATTTGGGCTGTACTGTAAAATAATGCTGTGCAACCTTTTCCATTTTAATGGGAGGGGTATTTGAAAAACTCCATGCCAAATTATATATAATTATGTTGTACAAATAAGTCAGTGGGGGTCATTGAGCAGGCTGGGGATCATAAACATCACTGAAGGTTGAATTAGGCACGACTCTAGCTGGATTACTCTGAAGCGGAATATAACCATATAATTGTAAGGATTGGCCTAAATAGTTTGCATGTTTAGGCTTCATCTCTGATTACTTCCGGCCAATCCCAGTTATTCCTAATTACATCCCAATTTCTACCCTGTTTTTGGTAAACCCCTCTTTTTGGTCTACTTGCAGGGACTGTCCTGAAATATTCTGGCAAATAATGTACAGAAATCAGTTGCTTCCTACAATGCATTAAAGGACTGCCACTTGATTTAGGTTTGTCTGGCAGCAGTCATGGCAGCTTCATATTAAAAACAACATGTGTTTTCTGGTGTGGATGTAAGAATCACTTAGTGCTGCACAGACACAAAAATCATTGGGGTCCTTGATAGGAAATAAACAAACAAGACAAACTCAGGGCTGTTTGGATTAAACAGTTTGTATACAGTTTGTATACAGTGTATAAAGTAAACTTGCTTTCTCTTCTCCTTAATGAGATTCCCTGGCTTTCCTGTTGCTGCCTGAGAGCTGATTTTACTGTCTAATCTTCAACATAATCTGATGGTTTATCACAATGCAGCTTCACCATAAAAGGGAATAAACAGTCAGCATTGCTGAACAAGGGCACAGGAAAGTTCATGTCTTACTTTTGGACACAATTTAAATTATGAACAAGCCAAACACCCACAAAGTTATGGCATAAAAGAGTCTTTTTCATCCTAAATTGTATATTTACTGATATAAAAAATATCTGTGTCTTATTTTGGGGGCATATAAAGTTTTAAAATAGTTACAAAATAGTATCTCTTAACAATGTATACAATCTGTATATGTATTCAGTGGGTCCTATAAATTACAGTTATTCTCTGTCCTACAAAATTAAGCAACCTTGGCAGGACCTGTAAAAATGGCAGGATATGTGGTATAAAGTGGCAAAGTTAGTTGAAACGACATGTGGAAGCTAAAAATTTGGCTTAGTAAGCTAGCAATATGCATTGAGCTTTTTATACTGCTGAATTCTTAAGGTGTCACTGTAAAAGGAGCAGATGGGCGCAATAGTACACATTGGCTATAGACAGGAACAATAAGGTTAGGCAAACTGATTCTACTGCATTATACAACCAATTGCAGCTACTATGGCTCTTTAAGACTGTACAGAACTACTGCTTCTACACATGCTTCCTTGCCCAAAGGATCACACAGAATTTTTGGAACATCTTCAAGTGGATGTATCATAATAATTTGGTTCTTTTTGTTCTTTTGGGGTTTTTTTCATTACTACTCCCACTGCCACACATAAATGATAAGAATATATAAGTACACAGCATTTTCTTCTCTATAAATACCTTCAGAATTTGAGAAGAACCATTATATTACAAAGTTAGAAGAGTAACTCCTAACAACACAAAATCCCTTGGACCGATTCAGCAGCTTATCGGCACGTGTAGGGGCAGGAACGAGGGGCATGCCCAACTGATATCTGGCCTAAAATTGGGCAGATATCGATCGGGCAGGTTAAAAAACTTAGTCGGATCGGGGACCACATCGGCTCATTGATGCAGTCCCCGAACTTATTGCCCAATTGCTGCCATTATAATTCGATCGTTTGGTCCCAGGGCCAAACAATCGAATTAGCCTACATTTTCCCCGATACCGCCCACCCAAGCGAGCGGATGTTCACATGTATGGGCACCTTTAGATTGTAAGTTCTACAGGGGAAAAGGGACCACATTTTCCCCGATATCGCCCACCCAAGCGAACGGATCGCATTCGCTCATCACTACTAATTAGCATTTGTTAATCAGGATTTGGAAGGGTTAAGTGACTGCATGAAAAATTTTTCACACACTGCAAGCATGGCGATTTTTATCCCTTCCACTGAAGGGATATCCCTTACGATGGATTCGGGACGTTCGGCCAAACCTGAAAAACTGGGTTTGTTGCATCCCTAATTCTTCCATTTATTTCTCCTCTTTGTTCCCAGGAGGGGAATGACCATAAAACAGACCAAATGGTCAGGAGCAGGAGGGCCCACTTACACCTGGGCCCACCAGGAGTTTTCCTGGTATCCTGGTGGGACACTGCATTAAAAATGTAATCTCCAGGTTGCATTGCCCAGACGTCCCTGAAGAAGCTTCTGCAATTTAAAAAGAAGCCACAGATTCATTAAAGTGTATTTGTTATAATCTTTTCTTCTGGATACTGGCAAGATGTGTTCCTTGCAGCAACAAAGATATCTAATATAATATAATGTCATATAATACTTTCTGACTAAACTTTGTGCACAACAGTTAATAATACAGAACATCTAACTAAATAAAAATGTGTTTATATCCCCTGACTATAAAATAATGTGAGAGACAATAAATCTCTGGCTTTGCTACATAATGTACAAGAATAAATGCTAGAATAAGACATTATTGAATGTTTATGAGATTATGAATCTCTCTAATCATATTATTATATAAATGCATTTCATGTAACACTTTACAGTGTAAAGCTCACGCTACATAGTCTGGTCTCCTGTATATTACCTGTTTCTTACTCCTCTGTCTAACAATGTTTTCTGCAGAAAAAAGGCAGCTACCTGAATTTGCATTATTCCAAAAACAGGGAGAACATACTGTTGTGAAAAATGTCTTGTTGTCAGTAGCAACTAAAACTGATTTTTCAAAGTTATTTGGTGTGTGGGTGTGCTGCTGGTGGGTGGCTTGTAAGCAAATGGAAAGATAAACAAGGATGTCCACGTAGTTGTTTATTTTCTCCTGGCCAAAGGACCAGCTATTCTAGTAACATAGTTTGCAAGAAGTCATCTATGACAGCTCCCAGCACCCACACATTTTTTTACAGTGAGCCTTAATCTTTGTTAATATATTTAGTTCGCTTTCCATATGTTTATTTTCTGTCTACAATGGTGAGGCAGAATGTTAAAATTCTCACTTTGACATATAGCCATATCTTATCTTGCGTTAACACACATCAAGTAGTAAGTGTGGTTTGGTAACAGGAAAAGTCAAGTGAACTGTCCACACTTTGCTTGTTATTTATCAACCATGATATAGGGAGAATGTAGAGATAAGCAAATAAACACTAGCTATGTGCATGTCCTTCAGAATGTATGTAATGCTACTGTTCAACAAATTGGCTTAGACCAGGAATTGCTTAGGGGAAAACATTTGCAGTGATTAGTAGTCGCGACTTTTTAAAAAAGGTCGCTGTGACTTTTATAATATCCTATGATGTGTCCCGTGTGTCTTCGCCCTTAGTCTGGATCCCTCCAATTCCAATATCCTGCAACTGTTAGGATATACTATATTACAGGCACTATCAGAACAACCACAGCTATTTATAGGCGGTGTGTAGACCATTCCAATACTTTAAGTATATACTTAAAGGTATTCTTTTCTTTTGCAGCTTTTCAATTGGTCTTCATTTTTATAGTTGTTTAATTATTTGCCTTCCTATTTTGACTCTTTCCAGTTTTCAAATGGGGGTTACTGACCCCAGCAACCCTATTGATTTGTGAAGCTGCAATTTTATTGTTCTTCTCCTCTATCAAATCACTGCCTAGTTGCTAGGTTAAATTGGAATCAGATAGCTGCTGAAAATTCAAACTAGCGAGTTAAATCATAGTACATGTTATTTTAGAGGTGAATGACATGCTACAGCAATATTGCACTGGCATTATAGGGGTTAAAACTGGAAACATTTGGTCTCAGGCCCACAAAGAGGCCCTTAATTAGATATGCAACAAGGGGCTGTGGAAAGGTGTCATACTTGCTGGTGTATAGGACTATTCGGAGCCAGACCAATTGGGCAAGGACAACTGGATTCTTTGATCTGTGACCTAGCGCAGCAGGGGGGGAGCAGCTATGAGAAAGGAATCCTATCCCCTCTTCTATAGTGTTCATATCCTCATTAATCACATTTTGCTTATGAGGAGATCACATGCTTCCCAATGATACCAAACAGGAACAGCCTATACCTGCCAGTTAAGGAGGGATTGTTTCTGGGGGGCTGGAACATGAGACACCCCTCATGTTTGGTATCATTCTGATCGCTTACAAATGGATCACAGCAAGCCCATATTTTCATCATAATATTGGAAACTGTTAAGCTGTTAAGTGCCAATATGATATAACAGAAACTGGCCTGAAAATTTCAGCCATCTACAGGGGGTCGTACATGACATATTCTCATACCTCATGCATAAGGTAGTGAGGAGAGAATATCCAAGCAGGTCATAAAAAGGGGGTGAGACCTAACCATGATAGCTCATACCTGAGGACCCAGTTCTGTTGTGGTATGTGCCCAGGTTTCCAGCTCTTGCCTCAGGAGAACACAAAGGAAATTCCCAACTTGTTAATGTACCTAGGGTTCCCCTGTGTTTTATTCCCCTTTTAATTTATTTACTGTTTTGTATTTCTCTTATTTGTCAACATCTGTAAATGCACTGTTTACTTTTTGTAATATTAAATATAACATTTAATAAGTTTTGTCCTTTTAAGACATCGCCTGTATGAATAACAATAGGTTACCTGAAAGCAGTTCTAATGTGTAGCGCTGGCTCCTTCTGAAAGCTCAGACTTGGGCACAATGCACTGATATGGCGCCTACACACCAATATTACAGCTAAAAAAATACATTTGTTGGTTCAAGAATAACATTTTAAATGATAGAGTGAAATACTATGCTATGTAAACGGTGTCATTTAGAAGTAAAATGTTTACCATAAAAATTATGACAGTATTCCTTTAAGGAGGTACTGGAGTGTGTTTGAAAATCTTTAGCTAAACCTCTAGTTGCAATGTCCTGATACAGAATTTGGAAAATGCGTTCCTCAAAGAAAACGTTATTACTTGTATGTAAACTATGACAAACCCTTGACATTTTAATAAAGCGATAGACAGTTTAATGAGCTATAGCCCAATAAAAAAGGATCAGCATTTTGCAAAAAGCCGTGCCAAATGATTCCAGAATTATATTAATGATGTTTAACTTCTTTTCCCTGCCAAATAAGGCAAAAGTGATCTGGAAACAAAATGCAGTCTGTTTCTTTGAGCTTGGATTTTACATTTAGTGGAAAGCAACGTCATGCTGGGAAAGTGACCAGAGGTCCAGAATGGATTCCTTAGTGATGTACCCCTGCAATCCTTTAGCAGTTATTAAATTGCGAGTCTCAAATATCCCCTGACAGCGCAAGGCATAGTATATAGGATCCTGGGTTTGACACTGAGCTATAGAAAGAAATTTACCACTGCTCACATGGCACATAAGCAGTCATAGGAAAGTAGGCAAAAGTGTTTTTTCCCAAGCTCTTACCTTGTAACATACTCCTGTAGGCTGTGTCTGCTATTGCATAGATATGAGGTGGCATTTCATGCCTTTTCTTTCCTTTGTACATATCAATGATTTTCTCAGAGTAAATTGGTAGGGCTTTGTATGGGTTGACCACAACACAGAAAAGACCAGAATATGTCTGTAAAAAAAAGAATTTTAAAGTCAAATTACTTGGTACAGTTTGGTTATCATGAGCATATATATATATACCATATATATGTGTGTGTGTATGTGAGGGGGAGCTCTGATGCATTTTAATGTCCAATACCTTCAAATAGGGTGCACATAGCACATCTTGCTATAATCCACTCCAAGTACACGAGGATTAGCCAATCACAAAAGTTTAACAGCATTTCTTTTTGGCTATGAATTTTGAGCTTTGGTGATCATTGCAAAAAGTGTGTTCCATGGGCAGTCTACTATTGTGTGACTTGTAATAGAATCCCATTGAGAATAATTATAGACAATGTTTATCACTGGTAACCTGTATTTTTCCATGGTGTTCTAGAAGGAAATTCATCACGGATCGCCTAAAGATATGGTTTACAGAGAGGTACTATATACATTATTTGCTTGGCCTTATAAGGAAAACGACGAAAGTCCTGTTCAAAGCATTGGTATGTATGATTTCTTTGGTATTTGGAAACAGAGAATACATAGCAAGAGATATTTTTGTCTGTATTGGTATATTATGCAGGTACTTATTTCCAAGACGGATGAAGCTGATATAGATATCGGCTTTGTTGAGCTGGGAGCACACAGCGCAGTTCACACAAAACATAAACTTGTATATTAAAGTTGACTTTTGCTTTCATTGAAAGGAGGCCAAGGTTTCATAATCTGAAACACTAGTTTCATTAAAGGACTGTGGGTGACATAAAAATGTTCAACTGTGAAAGGCTTGAGTGACTATGTGATCACTGAATAGCAAGTAACTTTCCTTACTGAACAAATTATGTATTTTGTAATTATTTTTTTATTCATTAATATTTCCTAGAAGATGGTGTGACCCATATTTTAAAAGTTTCACCATGGAAACTTGCTGCTCATTATTGATTGAACAACTGGGGGGAACTGAAACATAATGTGCATCTGGGTTAGCATAAGGGGGCAATGTATACATTTGTATAACAAGTTCATTAACACAACTAGCCTAACATATAAATATAAAACATATATGACTTCTACAACATACTTTATAACAGAAATGTAATGGAACAAAGAGCTTTATTAAACAGAACTGTAACTGTATGAGCAACAAAGGGGATCTGGCTAGAAATTCTGAAATGCATTTGATGAATAAACCCAACGCAGAAGGATTTTAAGAAAAAGGTTTTCAGCCTGTGTTAGTGAGACATTATGATTACGAGCATGCAATGTACTAGGACAGTGCTGTCCAACTTCTGTTGTACCGAGGGCCGGAATTTTTCCGACCTACGTGGTGGAGGGCCGATAATGGAAGCCAGTTTTGACCACTCCCCTTTTTAAAACTGCACCCACTTGAAACCACACCCATGTTATCACATGACCATACCCATTTTAATGGTTGTAGTACAGCAAAAACCTCCAATACTCTGCCTGCCCTACCCTGCCTGTGTGTGTGCCATACTCTGCCTGCCCTACCCTGCCTTTGTGTGTGCCATACTCTGCCTTCCCTACCCTGCCTGTGTGTGCCATACTCTGCCTGCCCTACCCTGCCTACGTGCCATACTTTCACTGTGTGTGCCATTCTTGGCTGGTTTGTGCCATGCTTGGCCTGTGTGTGCCATACTCTGCCTGCCCTACTCTGCCTGTGTGTGCCATACTCTGCCTTCCCTACCCTGCCTGTGTGTGCCATACTCTGCTTGCCCTATGATGCCTGTGTGTATGGCACACACAGGCAGCCTACAGTGACACAATGCTGGCACTGCTCCTACAGTCTGCACAATAACTATATATTAAAAAACTTTTTAATTGCAGTACCACCTCAGTATATGTTCTTTTTGTAGTATGCAGGGATTATTTGTGGGTTTCTACTGCTCCTGAGGTGTGAACAGGGGAACAATGTGGGTGTTTACAGCCTGAGCATGAGGTGTGAACACTGCAGGGGGTGAACAATGCAGAGATTAAAAGGTGTGAACAACACAGGGAATTACATATTTAAACAATACAGCCTGATTACAGCCTGAATCTGAGGTGAGAACCATGCAGGGGGGGCAGTTAATCACAGTACTGATACCATTTAAAGCTTACACAAGAGTAAGCCATCAAAGCAGCCAGACAGGTGGAGGGCCACACAGAGGGGGGTCGCGGGCCGCATGCGGCCCGCGGGCCGCCAGTTGGACAGCACTGTACTAGGAAATCCACTGATAGGTCCCGAACTAGTAGAGAACTCAATGTTCCTTGACTCTATATAAATTTCACTTTAGCAATATAAAATGCATGATTTTTAAACTGCAACCCCTTATTCACATTTAAGAATGTTTTGAGTACATTGTGCTAAGTGCAATGCAGCATTTTTCCATAATTCTAGTGTAAAGCAGTGGCAAGATGTCATTGCGCCTGACAAAATTGTGGCTAAAATGAGGCAAAGTTAGTTTACATTTCCATGTAAACTGGATGCAGTTGGACGCTGAAAATAGATTTTGGAACTTTTAACACTTTGCGTCAAAATTATGTGTGTGTGATTCTTTAGGAGCAAGTGCACTGCGTGTATTAACACAAGCCTCTCTGGAAACTTAGAGGTGTTGGTACCTCCAGGGTTTCCCTGTGTCAATAGGCATACAAAAAAAGCAACTATGTGAAAGTGCAAAGGAGCGCATTTCAACACAAGTACCATTAATAACACATCTTGGTACTGTATTACAGTATCATTAACATTTAGCCATGGTCACTTTATTCATATCAAGGGCTCTCTGAAAGGCAAAAAGCTGAATCACATATTACAGTGTTAGTGAAATGTTTTTTTGCTCAAAACCAAGCATTAGTCAAATTAACTAAAGATATTATTTTATTTGCTCACTTACAGCATACTTTATAATAAAGAAGTATTTGATGCCTGCTGACACATGTCCAATCATTATTTAGGGCCAGGGTTGCCATCATTCTTTTAAATACCATTTATTGCTATGCTGTTTAATGGGCAGAATGATCCTCCTTTACTTGACTGATCTCTTCCCATTCCATCAACTGTGTCCCACGCCTCACTGACCATTTATCTGCAGAGAAAACCCGCTGCATTACATCTCCAGTATTGCTTGTCTCCCCAGGAAGCCTCCCTTCTGTGACCAATCATTTAACCTTCTTTGCAACTCAATGATGTCTTTACTCTTGCATTTCCTATAAGTAATGACACCAGTTGCTAACACTCCCTTAGCAATACATATCAGCAATCGGACTAGATTCACTCACCACAAAGAACAGTAAACCTGTGGCCAATTAAATCTCAATGAGCTCATCCTCTACCCCAGCTCTTTATCATGCTTCTGGAAAACTTACATGCCACGATTAAGTGGCTAAGACCTGAAAAAATATCAATCCTATAGCAAACTGAGAAATCCATTGAAAGCTTTTGGAATACTCTTGTCTAAAGAAGGAACCTTATTCAACAAAGGTAACCAAATTCCCTGTGCCTAACATGATACCAGCTCGGTCTATGGAAACCCTTAACCATACACCATCACTGATTTTTGTCTGATTTTTATAGTAAACCACATAAACCACAAACTGTAAGGCTGCCTCCTGGGGTGCTTGGTGCAGTGGTGGTGGGGGTGCTTAGCATTAAAGCCAGTTGGGGCCAGAACTGTGGAGAATCGCAATTTGCTCTCCTAGAAACACCTAAAGGCCAAGGTTAGTTACAGTGTAGTATGTTTTAAATATGTACTTGTTGTACATTCTTGTAACTATGGCTAAAAGACTAATACATCTATATCTTACTATATCTGTTCCCATTTCATGTGATAAAGGGGGCCCTGACCAAAGGTTGAAACATCAAGGTAGCATTGAACTAAAATTGTCTGACAACTGATGTAGACAGTGGTATTTTAAGACAATGTGCTTCATTTTTTATTGTCTGTGGTTTTTGAATTATTTTGTTGTTCAGCTTGTAAGCTGCCATTTTAGAATTCTAGGTCAGTTCTGTCCACTATTGGTGGCCAAAATATGACGTAAGTTGCAACTTCCATCCCACTGATTTATGGTAATGCAGAATAAAGTGTCTGCTCTTGAACAAGCATCAAAATGAAATAACCATGCAAAATGATGTAGATAGTTTGTTCTTAACTATAGAACTGTGAGGATTTGCAGCCTTTCTGATGTCCCTAGACTACAACTCTTTCATCCCAGTTTAAACATCCCAGTTCTTCTATGATTAGCCCTGTTGTACACTATAGAAGTCAGGTTGGACTACAGGCTGAACAGAACCTTCTTGCTTATCAAGCTGCAGGCATATTTCCTTCCTGTATAGTAAGTGACAGATAATGGAAGTTTCAATGCTGATGTGGCTTGCTCATATTCTGAATACTGCAGAATGTACCACATGCCAAAACAGAGCAGAATAAATATATATGACTTCCATTCTAGTAAAATACAACATTGGCAACTATATCATTATTTCATAAATGCCCAGTAACCATATGTGTATCTTATATTATCTCCCCATGAGCACAACATCTAAGAATGAAGCCAAAAACTATAAATTTCATTGAGCAATTTACAAATTGAAGGTATTTCATTAAATAAATGTTAGATAAAAAATAATTACTAATAACAGGGTTATTCTATTGTCTGGTAGCTAGATCAGCTGAAGGACTAAGATTGCCTATTCATTTTTATATGAATATAAATGCTGTGTAGTATGCTTTCTAAGCAATGTTTCACTACTAATTTATTATAGAAATCTTAGTGACTTACATAGATAAGGCCAGAGAAATATCTCTCCCTTAGGTTGTGCAGCACGGATGCTTCATTAAGACAAGTCAACTCTGCCATGTCTTCCACTTTAGAAAATTTAGGTGGGTTCATCTTTTGGATGTCATCCTTACTGATTGTTATCTTCTTCCCATTTTCTTGCATTTCCACCACAACCTCATCCCCCTTTTCTTCTTTGATGCTTGCCGCTTCAAATCCATGTTTCTCAGAAGGGATCCAGACCAGCTTTTTGGCTGTCCAGTCAGCCTGGGCTAATGGATTGTTCATAAGATTCTTGTCGACAAATAGAAATTTTTCATCCTCGGTTATGGCTGCTTGCGACATTTTGACTTAACGGTCACCTGTAAAAAATTAGGTATTGGCTTAATTAAAAATGGCTTTGTTAGTGTCTACCTTTAGTAGACATGTGCATTATATTAAGGCTGTCTAACTAGAGGCCCATGGGTCTGTTATTGCCCTCCAACGGATGCTCAAAGACTTCATTGGATGACATAATCATTATATAATAATATTATTATAATCCTGCCCTTGATCATGCTATGTGAGAAATAAACACCCAACTGCATGTAATAAGTTGGACAGTGCTGTGCTAGGAGGCTTACTGGGCCGGTAATTTGATTAACCTTTTCTTTATACCTGCTCCTCACTCACAGTTGTTTTGAAAAACCAGTGAAGCAGGAAAATAAAAGTGTTTACAACTTTACTGTTAGACCATAGCTATTTTTTTAAGAAAAAATTAGCCAGAAAGTATGTACAGTGTAAGCTCTTTGGTTGAACTCATGTTGAATATTGCCTCATGTGTATGATTATAAAAATAACATATTTCATAATACATAAATATTAGGAAATGTTATTTTACACTTATAGATTCTCTTGACCAGTACAAGAAGGTAACAGTAGCACACTGAAGAAGATTTAAGAAGATGGCATTGTTTAATTAAAGATGATAATATTATAATTAAAGTGTCAGTGCAAACAATGGCTTAATCAATGGCTTAATGTGAACCCACAGTACCAGGTTATTATCACCTTTTAAGTCATGGAGTAACATTTTAAAGATGCCCCTGATGAACTCTAATAGATTGGTTTGGGGACTTTTATTGGGTCCAAGCCCTCTTGTGGTCAAATCACTCATAGCCTCCTTTACTTTATAAAAATGTTGTGGATATATGAAATTATTATATTAATGGTCATTCTGCTACACTTCTTAAATTAATGAAAAGTTATTATATATCTAGCCCTAATACCACTTCAACTGGCCTTTAGGCTCAAATCCCCATTCACAGTTTGGGAACCTGTGCTCTAAAGTGAATATATGTTCCTTGCCAGACCAAGATCTATGGAGGAACCCAGATATAAGGAGTATATACGGGCATATTTATCAAAACATTTGCCTCACCCAGAGAAAATCTGCAGCTCTCTATCAATTTCTTTGGGATTTTTAGAGGCATACTTCAAAAAGTAAACTCTTAATCTTACCCATTGATAAATATGCCCCTACAACGTTTATATCAATAAATACAGAGTAGCATAGTTACTTTCTGGCTCAATTTCACCTATTGATATATATATATCCCTTGGTAAGGGTGCCAACTAGTGTAGAGTTCCACTATAAGTGTGAAAACTGTTGGAGAGGTAAAAATCTTGCCATTGGTCTCAATAGCACGAACAGGTGCTGCTACCCACTTTGCTGTTGTAAATTACATTTCAAGCACTTGCCATGTTCACTTTACAAACTATTTACTTCCTTGTAGAGTTATATTTAGCTTAAATCTAGGTATTAAGGTTCCTATCAAATGCATCCCGATACACAAATATCCTACCATCAGTTTGGACCACTAAATGATGCTGGTCTACTATTGCTTCATCAGTGGAGCAAACCATATGCATACATAGAGAAATACATAAAACAAATGTTCTGTGGATCTATTTACAACAAATTTATATCTATAAAAATAAGTAACAGTGTTAAGCATTGAGACTCAGTACAAAAGACGCCCCTTCCTCCTACAGCTTACAATCTAAATATCTACTTAACTTAAATGACAATAAATAGAGATTATACACTACTGAAAAATAAGGCAGTTAAATAAGGGAAATTAGAAAACTTTTACATTTATCACTGACAATGCCAAGAACAACCCCTAGATCTGAAATGCTGAATTTTACATTTGACCTGCCCAAGATTTAGCAGAATTAAAAAAAAACAACCTTAAAAGATTATCTTTTTTTGATACAGGCATCTGCATCCTCCTTTGTTGCCCAGCAGTCTGTTAGAGGACATTGGGAATTGTAGTTTTGAAACAGCTGGAGTGACACGAGTTGCAAATCCCTGGAGAGCAAATAGCAACTTTTGGCTTGTAATATAATCCTGTAATGCTACATCATTCTCAGCCTGTAACCTGTGCAGATGCTGGGAGCCAAAGGCAGTTAAGGGAACTTAAGAAATGTTACAATGCAGATAGCTGCAAATCATATATTATCACTTAGTGATGGAAGGCAGCTTCATGTACTGGCCCTCTGCTAAAATCTATGCATGCAGCCATATAAGGTCATGTTATCTACAATACACGATAACTAATTCATAACAAATACCATTTAGGGAATAATATGTGTGCATCAAACCTCCAATAAAACACCCAGTGCCATGCTGTGCACAGCTCATGAGTCGCAACTGACAGGTCTGTGTTCTAAATACACAAGGACTTCCATTTAAAACAGCATTTATATACCTATTATTGGGAAAAATACTCAGTGCTTATACATTATGTTGTAGCATTCAAAACATTATGTCGAATTCTATATATATTTTGTATATAATAACTTTATACAAGTTACTACATGTAGATAGATAGAAGATGATAGATAGATAGATGGATAGATAGATAGATAAAAGATATTTCATGTGGCGAATCACACAGGCTATTCAACTTATTTTTAACATTTAATATAAAACTTGGGGCAAAGTTTTTGCACCCTTTTAAAAAAAAAAAAAAAGTAGATTAACCTGATATTAAGGTTATGTAGCATAATGTGTACTAATTTTGTATATGTTCAGCATGTTATAGGGATATATGCTATGCACATACTCATATTTCATTCAGAACATATTTCCAAGATACACAGGATTGCCCCATAAACCTCCTTATGTGGACAGCTGTCCACAATAACATCAAAAACTGTCTGCATCTCAACTACAGGTGGGTCAGACTTCCCTTCAGTGTGGGGGTCAGGACATATTGCTGGAGAAAAAAAAAAAAGATCCAAAACCAGCTCTGAGTCCACCTTTATTTTGATCATAGGATGTTATAACTATGATTTAGCACAGGAGCCTACTAAAAATCCTATACTGAACTAAAACTATAATTGCTATTAAATTCTCTTTTGCATCCCCAGATAACCATCAGCTGGAGGGTAACAGGTTGCCCATCCCTTACAGACCTAAACCCGTACAGCAAACTTTAATCTTTCAGATAAATATTAATTTTCACCAAAATATATATGCACGTGGGCCAAAGATCCTGCATACTGTATCTAAATCCCACTAAAAGGTGCAGTTGCTACTTACAGATGTCCAATTAGGAAAAGCAGAGAATGAATTGAAGGCACAGTCTGGAACCTGTACAGCTCACAGCTGGGACAGTCCAAATTTCCCTTGAGTCTGCAGCCCCTCTATATAGAGTGAGCTTTCTCTTCAGTGGGAGGGATGGGGAATGGGAAAGAACTGGAGGGCGGAGCTTCTGCAACATAGACTTTTCCTATTTTGTTTTTTTTAAATGCCTTTAAAGCTTGCTCTCCAATGCAGTTTATCATATTTAGATTCTGTACTTTATATTTATACTGCCAGAAACTCAGAAGACATGCACAGGGCATTGTAATTATACAGGTATGTTTTAGTCTCAGCAGTTAACCTTTCTGCAATTGAATAATAGTATATATTATTGCATATTGTTTGCATTCTCTGTGTAAGTAATAAAAATGGTAATTTGTCAAAGGAACCCTAGAAATACATATCACTTTATAAGGAAGATGTCCCATCAACATTCAATACCATGTCTCTAATATAAAGCTTGAATGGCCAATAAGGTGAGTTAAGGTGGCCATACACGTAGTAATTTTGATCTTTCGTGTGACCGTTCCCACCCTCCACTAACGTTCAGGGCTAAATCGTCAGATATGGAGGTAGAAACAATAGAATTTCTACCTCCTTCTGCAGATTCAGCCCAGAACGTAGATTTTGCTCAAAATCTTTTAACCTGGCCGATCAGTGAGTCGACCGATATCCACAGCCTTTTGCGATATCAGTCGCCTCATCCAGCCACCATACACGCACCAAATATGGTACGAAACAAGGTTTTGGACAATATTATCAGTGCTTGTATGGCCGGCTTAATTCTGAGCACCGGGCACCCAGCCTGCCCTGAGCATTACTGAACCTAAAATGGCTCATACCAGAGGTTATACATTGCATTAAAATAGATAAATGCTAACATAAAGCAATTTCCCAAAGATATTGACTAATGACATGAATTTACCATTATTATCTTTATTTTTGCACAGTAAAACCTTTCCTCACAGAAAGTATGATGATCATATATGCACAGTCAGTCTAACTGATTTTGGCTTTCTGGGCAGGAATTGCACCTGGGGGGTAGGTCAGTTTCGACAGACCCTCCTGCAATGCCATCAGATCACAATCAGCATGTCTGTATGGAAAGGTTCATCTGCCAATGCCCATTCTTGGCATGTGGATGGGGTATCAGCAGATATGGAAGTAGGAGGGGCCAGGCAAGTTCTCACATCTGCCAAGAGTCACACTTTCACTGGCACAACTATATGCTACTGATTGGCATGCAAGTAATCTGTAGAGTAGGGGTCCCCAACCTTTCTTACTTGTGAGTCACAGTCACAGTAAAAAGACTTGGAGAGCAACACAAGCACCATAACATTTCATGGAGGTGCCAATTAAGGGCTACGATTGGCTATTAGGTAGCTTCTATGCACACTATCAGCTTACAGGAGGCTTTATTTGGTAGTAAATCTTGTTTTTATTCATCTAAAACTTGCCACCAAGTCAGGAATTCAAAAATAACTACCTGGTTTGGGGGCACTGGGAGCAACATCCAAGGGGTTGGTGAGCAACATGTTGCTCCTGAACCACTGGTTGGGGATCACTGCAGTAGAGTAACATGCATTCTGGCTTATGTTCAGCCCCCCCTTACACTATCACTATTATTGTTTCTGACCTAGCTCAAGAATCAAACCCACCACTATCTGAGTATAATTTTAGAGAGGCATAGAAGCAACAGTGCCTCTAAGGGAATTAGCGTTTTTGCAAAAAGTGGAAATTCTTCCATGTAGTGGGCCTATTAGCCACAATACCAGCTTGGCCTGCCCCTAGTCACTGGCCAGTGTGCTTTTATTTAGACCTCTCACAACTCTGGTCATGCCCATTCCCACACCTTGTGTCTAACCCTTTCTTCTTGTAGATTGTAAGCTCTTTTGGGCAGGGCCCCCTTAACCTCTTGTATCAGTTATTGATTGCTTTATATGTTACTGTGTATGTCCAATGTATGAAACCCACTTATTGTACAGCGCTGCAGAATATGTTGGCGCTTTATAAATAAATGTTAATAATAATAATAGACTGTTCCTTATCTGTTGAAAATGCTTAAATGCTGCCTCTCATGTGTCTGCATGTGTAAATGCAAACAGACCATATGCTAGTCCCAAATTAAGTCTTATTGGGGGGCTTTACTATGTGGCAATGTAGCCACTGATTTTGCTGTCTTCCCCCACCCCCATAAATGCATGCAAGAAAGGTGATGTTTATGTTTTGACGAGGCTCCCTAAATATTCTTGCTTATGACTAGAGAAAATGTAGAAAGACACTTCCTAACTTATCTGGAAGTTGTTGTTGCACTGCAAACACAGCATGCACCAAAATAGCTCTACTCAATATATTCCATCCAGATTATGTCTACAGCGCATCCCAGGAGCATCTAACTCTTAAAATATGCACAGCATCTTACATAATGATCACGGAACAGCTTTCACATTAGTAAACAATACAGTACAAAAACTTAGAAAGATCTGGGAACCCTGGAGAGCTGCTCACCCACTTCAACTACAACTATTGTAGATCAGTCCTTATGTGTGTAAAAGATAATAAGAGCTGAAGTGTTACCCCAGGGAACAAATTACCATTTACCATAAAGAAAAAATGGACACCACAGGCTCAAATGTTAAGTTAATTATGTTAATTTATTGTTTATTAATAGAAAATGTCTCAACACAGAATTTCAAAAACAACACATACTGAGTAATTATAATGTCAGAACATATACTTTTGTAAAGCTCGCTCAAATGTGTGTACACAATGTAATTCAATGTCCATATCTTCTGTGTAACAATAAAATAAACTTTTAAATAAAAAAATAATGAATTAGCAGTGTGCAAACAAAAGCTGGTCCCCCTCAGTGAGTTAAACTTTGATATCTCATATATAAAGTCATGATAAAGCTTATGAACTACATAAATATGTATGTATGTCAATGTCAGAAATTAAAAATAAATAGCATAAAGGTCAATTTATACAAGTTACTTTGCAGAAAAAGCAAATAAAGCAGTATACATCCAGCTGCATATCTTAAAGAAAACAAATGGATATTTAATATGATTCCATTGATCCTATCATAAAGAGACGGAAGCTGGCATGCCTTTGCATGATCTGTACTTTCTGTGATGAATGGTATAAGAAATGCGGTTTGTTAACATCTGGAATGATGCTTGGTGATATCCTTCTCCCTAGTGGGAAATGGATGTTTCCCAGCTTTTCAAATTGTTCTTGTATAGCTTGGGGCTTCCCATGCCTGTTCCTGAGATGGAAAAAAAAATATGACTCCATCTGCCCAAATAAGGAGACGGGCACCGTGTATATCTATGTTAGGGGCAGGCTGTTCTCAGAGCTGAGTTGGAGGTAGGAAGGAGATACTGCGGCTTGTTTATAAGAGAGAAGCGGGCTATAAAAAAGACACCTCTGACACTGAAAGGGCTATGCCTTTCAATTGGGTGTGCTCTTGTTAACTCCTTCCCTGTCAGGCAACACAACATAGTACCTTATACTGAAGGCACTGCTGAAACTATGCAGATCTTTAGATTGTAATGGAGGTAGTCAGTTTCATTAAACTAAGGTACGCTGTGTGTAGGGATTGTAACCCACCCTCTGCCCTAGCCAGTCCTTGCATGCTGAAAGGGATAGATGTGCCTGATATACCAATAGATCTATCCAATATATCTGTGCAGGGGCGGTAGGCACTGCATAAAACAAAAAGAGCACATTTGGCACATTTGCACCCTGGAGTTAAGGACAAGTAAAACGTTATCAAATGTGATTTCTCTAGGGCTCATTTATTAGTGCAAAGTAGAGGACCTTGAGCTGGGTATCCATCATAAAACAAAGGTACTAGTGAGTACACGCTCCTCTGTATTTGCACCATGCATGAAATTTATGGCTCCATCCGCTCTGCTGGATAAGCTGCATGGTGCAAAGTATAGGGGCCACAGCAACATGGGAGTCCTGGCATTAACCTTTGCCATGATGGGGTGTTATTTTCAGGGCTCTTGTGTGTTTCACCTAGATATGCAACTGGTTTACACCTAGGGGCCTATTTATCATACAGATATGAGACCTTTCATCCAGAATGCTCGGGACCAGGGATCTTGATAAGGGGACTTTCTACAAATTGGATCTCCATACCATAAGTCTGCTATAAAATCATTTAAGCATTAAATGAACCCAATAGGATCATTTTGCCTTCAATAAGGATTAATTATATCTTAGTTTGGATCAAGTACAAGGTACTGTATTATTATTACAGAGGAAAACAGAATAATTTTTTAAAATTTGAATTATTGATCAAAATGGAGTCTATGGGAGATAACCTTCCCAAAATTCAGAGCTTTCTGGATAACAGGTTTCCGGATAACAAATCCCATACCTGTACTGTGTAAAAACAATTAATGCCAGAAAAAATTGTAAAAAGCTGCTGCATATTTTCCGACACTTGATTTGACACCATTATTTTACCCCATTTTATAGCTTGCTTAATCTTTTAAAGTCAATGGAAATAATTCAAGTGGCAAGTTAAAAAAAACAGAACATAATGCAGAAAAACCTGCAATGGATGATCGCCATATTTTCCCATAGCATTTTCAGACACCTGCTTTTTACACTGGCTTTTTACACAGAGGTAGTGAAAATCATTACATAGCTTGACCGTTTTTATACACAGTGAGGCCTGGTTATGAGTAGTGTATTTTGTCTCCATTTTTTAACACGGCATGGTAAATAGGCCCCCTAATGTGTCACATGCTAAGGCTATTTCTTACACTGCAAATGTTACTGTCATGTGCAAGTGGCAATGCATGCTACAATCAGATGCCCCAGTTATGTGAACAATTCTAGGAGATAACTAAGCATTGTGGTTAAAAAAATCATAGCAATGCACATCCATATTTTCCTAATTTGGTAAGTAAACGAAACCTTATAGGCATCTTTCATTTTTGAAAGCAAAGCTAGTTCTCAGTATAGAGCAGGCACTGGTATATGGGGCTATACATATAACTGGCATTTTACAGCATGTCCCTGACCCAGAGTGGTCACATTTTATATCCTGAACAATTCAGGTGCTTGTACACTGGGGCAGGCCAAGCCGGCTGGGCCTCCTATGCCACAAGGCTGGCCACCTTGCCCCTGACACTACAGATGGATGGGGGAGCAATGTCACTGCAACACCAATGGCAAGCAAGACTAGGGGTAGGCAGAAGAGGTACCTGCTTAGCTGCCACCCCACCATTATGCCCTAGGCAGGTGTATGTAGGCATCTCTTTCTCCACTATGGTTTGCATTGTGAGTCCCTGCACATCTTGATTAGCTTCTACCCTTTGCAAGATACAGAAAATATCATGTTTAGGTATATTAAATACCATAATTTAAATGTAAACAAGTACTGTCTGCCTAATCTGCATGGTGCAATAAGAACTAAAGAACGTGCACCTCACAACTTGTGGATATCTTTGGAGTAAGTGAGTGAAAAAATATATGTCTGGCTGGCCCATGCATCCTACCTGTTATCTGTAGAACTACTAGTACATACTGAACTGTACAGTTTCTCAGTGGAAGATGAGGATGAAATGGAAATCAGCCGAGAGAGCTTTCTGAATATGCAAAATGCTGGGTAACTGCTTCTTGGCTCCTGATTTGGCGGTATTTTGTATATATGGCTGCAGGCCTGGACTGGCAGTATGGGGATTATGGCAAATACCAGAGGAGCTGCTGTAAGATTCTGCCTTTTTCAGTAGGATTAGGATTTGGTCAAATCCAAGTGCCTGGACAAACCTGTGACTTTTTGGCCAAATCTTTCACAAAGGATTCAGGGTTCGGCTGGATCCCAAAATAGTGGATTCTTTGCATCCCTATATATGGCTCCTTATACTCAGACTCATACAGGCCCTCTCAATTTTTGCCTGTATCAGGCATTGTTAGTCATCAGACAATGTTTCTGAATAACTTTTATTATTTCACTATGTTTATTTAATAGTTATTGCTTAAGACAGTTGATGTGCATGTCAGTGTATAAGTAGTGTATTTAAAATGGGGTATCATACCTTATGTTAAAGTTAGCTTACATGGATCAGCTAGCGTTCAAGAAAACATAGTTCAGCTCCAAGGGTTGCTCACATATCTAGGTGCCTATTTCCCCTACTGCTATCTTTTACACTGAGTAGTTATTACCAGGGGTCACTGCCCTTACTATAATTCCTATTTGATCTCAGGCTGCATAAATCAAGTGCTGCTGAGCTCTAACACCCCATAGAATAGAATGGTTGTTTAACTACTCAAAGACTACTGACTGACTAACATATTGATATGCACTGATAAATGTATCAGTTGAATTTTAATAAATCAATCCTCATGTTTCTAATTTATCACACAAGATATTAACCAGAAAAATGAGTGAAGCACAGGCAAACCTCCAAAGTGGATTCTCTTCATTATGTTTAAGTTCAGCTATCAATTAATTTTTTTCTATCTTGTTATAAATGGAAGACTCATAGATTCAGCTCAGTGCAGTCAAGCTTTATATTTCAATAAAGTTATGGCAACCTTGTCTAACAGAGCATCATTGAGGATGTAATACTGCAAGCCTTTCTGTACAAAAAGAAGTTACAAACTGCCTTGTCCCTGCACAGGGGCCGTATCAGGCACTATAAGCTTTTTTCAGTAAGCTATAAGCAATTCTGTACATTGCAACTGTATGCGTGTAAGTAATGGTGCGTATGGATGTAAGGCTATTGCAATGTTCATCTGTGGCTGACGTTTCGGGCATGTAATGCAGTTTTTTTTTTACAAATTTCCCTCAGATTTTAATTTTACATCTCAAAAAATAAAGAAAGAAATAAAGTGGTTAGGCAGATAGACATGATAAAGGATTAAGCTTCACAGATAAATAATACCTGACCAGTGTAATGGTACCCGGCTGTCTCTTACCTTTTTCTTTTCATGGAATACAATGAACATTTTAATCCCATAACTTTTGTTGAAATTATGCAATAAAATCATGCTTATTGCTCATTATCTAAGCTCTTTTAGAAGGTCTTGTTAAACGACCCTGGGCTTCATTTATAAGTTAGGGGCAAATGCTAGATGCAAAGCACTGTAAGATTTGCATGAAAGAAAAGCCCTATTATAAACAGATACACCCAACTTTTCTTGCATCTTGTCTTTTTTTGTTTCTTGCGTCTTGTGTGGATTTTACTAACCAGTGCTACAAATGAAAATGCTGCATTATGGGTAAAGAATGATGGTGCCAATTACTTGCACCTTGTAAAAGGTCTTACTTCTTAACATGGCCTTGTCAATATCCTAAGGTCAGTCACATTGTAAAGAGCATGTATCTAAGCCTAAGAATGGCTTTGCACTCCCATTGTTAATATATGAATCCTTGGAGCACATTTTTAAATAAATTATGATTTTTAGTAGTCTGCTCAAGGCAAACACCCATTGTTTCTTTTATTAACTCCAGCTCCAGCAGTCCAAGAGCAATCATTCTAATTGCATTGGCAACCTCTTGCCTGCTTATGCCTACATTCTCCTGCCACTTTCCCTGAGCTGTCTGCTTTCTGGATTTAGTTGAAAAGATCACCAACACTCTTGGCCTCTCCTGTATATAGAACCTGGTGCACAGCCTGAGGGAACGGCTCCCTGTAGCATTCAATATATTGAAATAAAGAGCTGGCACAACAGGATTAACCCTGTGTTTGTTTTAAAAATGGGACGTTTCAGGGACATCAATGTCTGATGAAGGGGCGTGTCCCCAAATGTCACAATATCATCTTCAATATATTTATTTCTGGATTTCACATCTGCCTGTCCATTTGGTTTCCAGTTGCATTGGTCTCTGATTTTACTCTTCAGCCACTTGGTTCCTCCTCAGTTCTTACTTCCAGTCCCTGACTGCACAGGGGCCCCTGCGGGGCAGGCAGAAGAGGCAAGTGTTCAGGGGTGGGATGAACTGGGCATGTACCTCTTCTGCCTGTCTTCCCTTAGTTTTTCTGTAAGTTCTGGCACCAAATCTTCCTGCTAGCCGGTGCACTACTATCTTGCTGGGGGGAATACGGTGTGTGAGCTGCACGCAGGGGGAGCTGCGGGTGGATGCCCAGGTGAAAAGCAGGCCATCAGATATAGATATATATATATATATAAGATACACAGGAATAAAAAAGAAAATATCCAAAAACTACTATCACCATCCTAATCATGGAACTTGTTAGATACAAAGAGGCTCATTTATTAATATATGTGACTAATTGCCCAAGCGCAGTTACCCATACCAACTAATCAGGTAGTAGTGTGGTTGTGCCGCAATAGGAGTCCTTTTTCTTTTTTTTAATTTGCTACTTTTTCTTCTCTATTAGGAGGTATTTTCCCACTACTATATTTCCTTTTTAGACCTTGTTCCCCATGTAACTGTACAGCAACACTGCCTGTGTTTTTAATTACTGGACTTAAGCTGGCCATACATGCACTGATGGTATCATACGAAACCTTGTTTCGTACGATATTCTGTGCTTGTATGGCAGCCCGACGATTGGCCAGGTCAAAAGATTTGAAGATTTTTGGCGCCCGAGCAAAATCTATGTTCAGGGCTGAATCGGCAGGAAGAGGTAGAATTTCTATTGTTTCTACCTCCATATCTGACGATTCAGCCCTGAACATGTATGGCCACCTTTAGCATAGCATGGCTAAAAGGGTTGATAGATAACTTTTAAGGAGGCTAGCATTCTCCTAAAATTGTTGCTTTCAAAAAAAGAGCACTTGATAAATCAGACTCACTACAGCTGTACATTTGGCTTAATGATGATACCCTGTATTTAAACATCAGTAGGTAGGAAATTATGTTGTTTAATTGTTCTATGACAGAAAAAAATGTTTAACATTTCCAGCTCCAGTTGCAGGGACAACATACATGGTGCCAAATTTACAGACCAGATGGCATTCATATTGGACTATTCTTTTGCATGTTAATGGTGTTTCCAAACTTTGCACTTGGGCCCCCTTGGCAGCATGCCCTTTCCTCCTTACACACCGACATGCCTCCTTGCAGCACTGCAGCTGCACTGATGGTAAATAAAAAAATTATCAACCAATATTGTTTTAAGACAGTACAAGTACAACATGCTGTGACCCTTGATAACATACAGTAATAATATACTTTTCAAATGAAAACTGCAGCCCAAATCGCAGCAGCAGAGCTGTGGCAATAGAATAAAGACAGGTGCTACTTGGAGGTGAAGTATCTATCAGCTGCTACTATAGAGAAAACACTTTTTAAATATAATGTATTGCATTCCCTGTTATACTAAATTAGGCTAGTTTTATTTTTATTAATAATAATAATAATAATAATAATAATAATAATAATAATAATATATATAATACTATATAATATATAATAATAATAAGTCATCGTGCAAAATGGAGCACTGGATCCAGAAATATTTCAAAACTTTGGGTATATGTGTGTGTATATACAGGTATGGGATATGTTATCCTGAAATCCATTATCCAGAAATCTCCGAATTACTGTACAGAATGGCCATCTCCCATATTCTCCATTTTAATCAAATAATTAATCCTTATTGGAGGCAAACAATCAGAAAAACCCCTGGTCGCGAGGATTATGGATAACATTTTTAACTTTTTCCTGAGGGTTTAGTACTAAATATGGGTAAAAAAATGTTTACACAAATAAAGAGATACTTATCTATCTATAAATCTATAAATAACATGCAGATATTATTTTTCACAAACACAGTATTCAGGTGAAAGGACAGAGAAGGTTTATATCTTTCAGACAGGTGAGTTGTTTACAAAAATTGTAAAATATTGGTTTTTTTTGCAAAGGTCACATGCCAGTTTGGCAGTTGTATAGTAATTCCCTAGTTCATATATGCTTTAGTTAGACACTTCTTAAATTAAGAGGAGCCAGACTTGTAGTTCTTCTTAGGCATTTTTAACATTTCTGGTCAGGGTCGGGCTGGGGGGTGTAGGGCCCACCGAGGCTTCTGTCTTCTCAGGGGCCCCTGTACCATGCAATGATGCCCCCCACCCGCTGGGGCTCACAACACCCATATGACCCCCTTCCCCTGAGAGCACATCAGCCACTTAAGCAGACAGAAAAAGGTGTCCAGCCTTTGAAGGACCAGAAGTGACCACTGCAAAGTGAAGAAGTCTGCTGTTACTGTGAAAGCAGTCCAGTAAATTAGACACTGGTTAGGAATCCAGAGTGCTTTTATTATAACCATTTACAAGCCGCCAAGTATTTTGATAGCGTTTACTGAGAACATGGGCTTATGATTCTAGTGATTCTGAGCTTTTCTTAGTTCTAGACACTCCCCCTGTCATTTTTGGCTCAGGGTTCAAGGAAGAGAGATTTGTTTCAGCTGTTGACAGAAGTCAGTAAAATTCATACAAAGTCTACTGCATGCATTATGAGCATAACTGTATACACTGTAAGTGGAGTAATGGTTGAAGTACGTGTAGCATATGCTTCTCTTTTATTCTTACAAAAAAAATCTAATAAAAAAGTGATAACATTTAGATACCAACATAGATTGTATTTATGTAGGTATCATATACAGATGCAACTATAGGCCATGTACAAAAACACCAGTTGGAATTTCAGTAGCAAAAAAGATTTAATAGCAGGAATAAATACCCTCTTTGGGAACATATGCTTACTGTACAGTGGTGTAAGTAGATGTTACTGGGCCCCACAGCAAATTCAAATTAGGGCCCCAAAACATTGGTAAATTGACCTAATCCATTAAGATATATTGAAATTGCTCACTAATTAGGGCTTTACTGGGCCCACTACACTCCTGCCCCCTCTGTGACAGCAGCGTCTACTTTCTCTGTAGTTACCCCATGGATCTTGCTTCATGATTTTTGCCCATAAACAAATGCCTAAACCAACATAGTAGTGTGGGTACACATGTAAGTACAAATTCTGTTTTACTTACAAGTTTTGGATTAATTCAATACAGTGCAAGACTCAACAGGCTGACAGAGCTATGTTTCTTTAGCAGATCTGCTCTTAAATCTAAGAAATGAAAAAAACTACATAGGGTCTCTGGTCCTTGTCAATGCCAACTGAATTTAGAGAGAGACTGCGTCTTGCAGCTTCCCCGAGTTTTTCTGTAAAACAACCTCTGACAACGGGACTCTCAGACATCCCAAAAAGGAAGCAAGGATCCTCCAGGAATCCCATCAACATACCGGATATGAAGTACAGAGGCCAGCCACATTGTAACATACTAAATATGGTGTCAAGTTCAAACTCGGAGAGTTGTGGCAGAATACTCCTACGGATGGCTACGGTTGACTAAAATAGGCTAATAAATAGGGCTCAAGTATAAATCCTTTAAGAAAGATGGGCCTGTTTCAGTGCACTCCGACCTCTCATTGGTAAGAGGCATCAATAAATTGCCCATGTTGGAAGCACTAACATTTGGCACATTTGTGTTGCCATAGTTTAGCCTCCACTGCATTTTGTCTTGGGTTAAAATGAATGTGCAACCTGTCTCATTCCAGGAATCAGTAATCAAAGATAATATAGTAAAATGCTAGGAGCTATAGTAAAACAGTAGAAGTGGTGCTTAAAATGTCTCTTTGTCACCAGTTCCCATATGTATGTTTCTAAATATTGATGTATCTGTCACCTCTAGGTGTGCCACAGGGAGAGCGCTTTCTAAATATCTGAATGGTAAGTGGGGCAGATAGGGTTGTTCTGAACACTTATGTTTTCACCCTAAGCTTAAGGGCAGTATTATAGGCCAATAATATCATATTTAAAAAACATGCAGCACTGTACAGAGATAAAGGTGCAAATGCAACTTGTTATGTAGTATCAAACCATAATATATAATACATACCACAAAACACATTTAGCAGAAAATAAAACACCAAAATAATTTGTTTGGCACCTTTAGTTCCTAGTCCATGTGGCAGACAAGGTAGAAATGAGGGGTAAAATATCTCTACACCCCCTCAAGGCAGGTCTAGTGCTTGTGATTGTCAGAGAATAAAGGCTGGAAAAATTCCAGCCTCTGATAATAAATTATACTTGGTGTAAGACTCTCCTAGACATACAATATAGTTTTTCTCAAGGGGGCTTTTACAAAAAAATAAAAACTTCAGGGGAATTCTTTGGGGCTACCTTTCTCTCTCTCTCTCTGTCTCTCTCTCTATAATGTGGCTCTCTGTACTGGTAGTAATTCTACTATGATCCAGGGTATATATAAAATAAGGTATAGATTAAATAGTTGAAGACAGGGGTGTAATATGTAATATGTCCCACTGAGTGAATATTATATAAGTGAGTGGGAGATTCAGCTGTAGTATATATGCTACAGCTGAATCTACCTTTTGACATTTTTTTTTACAAGCAGGCTGGGGAGTGGTGATAAAAGGGGGCAGGTGATGATGTCAGTGGGGGAATGGTAGGGGCAGGTGATGTCATAAGGGGCAGGGCACAGTGACCCCAAGTAATTTCTTTGGTTTTCTTTTTGCTGCTGTGTGATGCTAGATCACTCTAAGGATGGTTAAGGGAGCCATATAGCATAAATAACCCATAGCACAAATAACCCACCATCCCAATCTTGTAGGCAAGAATGTATATTTAATCAGGGCTAAAAATTATCATTATGATTATTTGAAAATAGCCCTTTTATTGAAGGTCCCCAAAAATCTAATATATGGGCCCCATTCATGGTTCACGTTTCAATAAGGGATGAAGGATAGCCAATCACAGCCCTGCAGTCACATATGCAAAGACAAGCTTTAATTCCCTATCATGTCAGCCTAGCTGCTAATTGGTTCCTATCCTACAGTGCAGTGTAATGAGTGCCCCCCTGCACAGCCTGGGAAAGAAGGCAGCAGGAAGTGAAACAGATGGATGGGACAAGTAGGATTTTTGGAGATATTTTTAGTGATTCAGCCCGAAACACTACTTTTCTAAGCACATTTCCTCTATATATTTAGAGCAGTATATTGCACTGGCACATTCTTGTTTTTTTTTACTAAATGTGTCCCCTAAATATATACTGAGGTGGAAATAATAAATGAGTAGCAGCATCACAGTTGTACAGGTGGGACTGGCAATAGACCAACAAAATTAGTATAAATTTGGCCAAACAGTTGCTACCACATGTAAAAAGAAGAAATGGACAGGAACAAGCCACTGGAAGAAGGCAGGAGTGGAATAAAAGCGTGATGGGCAGAATCCGGATATGGCACATACAAGCACAAGCAGCAGGTTAGGAAAGCAGGAAACAGGAACACACACAAATTACTCTAGAAAACTATTGACCGGTATCTGGGAGTTATGATGTTCACAGCAAAAGCAAGGCTGGGTACTGCTGAACATGTATATCCAAGTATTCCCTTAAGGACAAGGCCCAACACATAAGCCCCTTCTGTTTTCTGCTTATTAATTTGATATTACACAGTCTGCATATAAAAAAGTAAAAGGCATGTGTATGCATTTGAAAACAATGTACCTTTAGTGCAATGGCACATGGGTATTTAATAGATATGCAGGTGGGCAACAAAATGCTTGGCATTGCTTACCAGTGACTTGCATGGCAATCACCTAAACTAGTAGGTTTATCTTAATCATGCATTGTTAAGTGACACTTGCCTGAAATGAGTCTCAATCTCTAAATTCACATTGCCGTCTCCAAAATGGTTGCACTGAATATTTGCTGTTAGAGGAATGGTTATGCTAGATGACGCTCTGTTCTCAATACCCATGTAGTCATGCAGCTCAATAAACAACTCTTTTCCTTTCCATAAAGGGTCCAAAAGTCATTGCAAGGACCTATATCAATACGATATACCTATTCACTTACAATTGCTTTATGCGAGTAGCATATCTACAATGAATATGGCAGGTCTGGGAATAATGCAATCACAAGGAGCAACCTAAAAACCAAGAAAATCCAGTGTTTACACTTATTTAATTGAAAACTTTCATTTACTAGGTTACTAATTCTTTACACTACTATTTTGCTGTTTATTAGGTGCACAGTTATATCTTCTAGATTCTCAGGATCATATGAGATGGAAATATGGGCTAAGTAGTCGAAGGGAAAGTCATAAGAGTGAGGACCTGAAGTCATAAATCAGACTCATCTGCAATGATTCAAGTACTTGCACCTCTGCTATTGGCAAACCTTATAGGGCACCTATCACCCTCAAATTGTGTCCCCCACCAGAGATGTGGACTAATAGAGCCTGTGCTCCACTTGGGGGAAACAGCTTATTTTGAAAACAATAGCCCCTGCAAGTGCTGGCGCGGGCAGCCTAGCAATGGCAGAGGGCCCCATTAGCCCACACCTCTTGTAGGGGAAACAATTAGAGGTTAATGGGTGCACTTTAAATGAGTGTGCATATGAGGTTTCATACAAATTATAGCTATAATCATTTATCTACTTATGCTATTAGACATTGATTTTTATTAGACATTAAGCTGATGTTTACACAACTGGCATTAGAAGGTTCCTTTAAATTCCAGTGGATAACTTTCATCCCTTCGGGAAAATAATTAGCTTATCTGGCACATAACAGTGCTCTGTATGCCAATATGATTTTACCATGCATAGCTTAGGTCTACTTTTCCCATACACGCTGCTTGAATTTAATGCTTTCTGCTCAGACTCCGATCCAAAAAGTGTTCACATTTGATTTCCCTTTTCAGACATGACAGTCGGATGCAAAAAAAAAATATTGTATGATCCTTGCAAACAACCTCTCAGGCCTTAAAGGGCACCTATCACCCCCTATATTGCTTCCCCCACCAGAGGTGTGAGCTAATAGAGCCCGCACTCTGGTTGGGGGAAACAATAGTTGGGCTGCGCTACCTGCACTGAGAGGGGAGCTCCCAGGCTCCCTCCCGGTGTGGGTAGCCCAGATCTGCCAGGGGAAGTTTTTTTTTAAAAAAAAACAAAACTATTGTTTCCTCTATCTGGAGTGCAGGCTCTATTAGGTCTGTGGCAGATGGGAAGACAAATCTCCCTTGTCACAGGCGACTAATCTCCCCAAAATACCATCCCACAGGCGAGTATGTATATCGCCGGTGGGATGGCATACGCGGCGCCGCGATTTCACAGAAATCATGGAAGTTGCCTTGAGAGGAAACCTCTGCGATTTCAGGGAAATCGAAGCACCGCGTATGCCATCCCACCGGCGATTTACATACTTGCCTGTGGGATGGTATTTCGGGGAGATTAGTCGCCCGTGAAAAGGGAGATTTGTCGCAGGCAACTAGTCTCCTCGTCTGCCACAGCCTTTAGCCTGCACCTCTGGTGGGGGAAACATTATAGGGGTGATAGGTGCCCTTTAACATGACTTACAAGATCCATTGGCCATTTGCAATTTATCTTTTAATATCCTTTATTTACCTAGGATCCCACACTGGCAGCTGCCAGTAATATCCCTTGTACTGACTGCCCTGCTTATTCCGACTCCAAACAAAATTCTCTTGGCAGCTGTGTTTTTGAAAGATATGGCACTTTAATTTAGCATGTTTTTATGTTGGGTTGAAAAACCCGCAGACTTCAGCTTATTCTTCTGCTTTTTGTTATTATTATTCTTAGCGCCCCTCATTTTCTAAACGCTACTCCTCCTACAGTTTAAGGGATACAACACCAAACTCTCCATGCCTCTTCACCCTATAGCAGGTTGCTTGTGCTTTTCTAAGCGATCCCGCCCCCCGTCTTTTTGTGGCTCCACTAACACGCTAATTTTCCGATTGACTTTGACAGGGAAGATTTTCAAACTGCTGCCACTCTTACAGCTTACAGCTCTTACACCCCCCAAACTTGAATCACCAAGTCATGGAGTCAGCCTGAATGAAAATATAATGATTGTTGGATGCCCAAAAGTTGGCCAATCAGATTATTGACTTGGTGGAAAGTCAACCTTCTAACATTCTTACAGTAATAACACTACGGTCCCCAAACTTTGCAAAGTTGGTCACTGGGGGACTACAGTTCGAAAACAGGAAAAGTTGGTTGGGCCACTAACAGCCAATCAGATTTCATCCATTGAATTTTATTGGTTTAAATTTAAAATGCTGCAATTCTCACACTATTTATGCCAGGGTGCCCACTGTTTGCCACTGGGTGACTTCGACTTAAGGTTAGAAAAAGTGGGCACACCCACCAACCACCAATCACAATTAACCTATTGACTTTTATTGGTTTAAATTTAAACTGCTGCCGTTCTTTAAACTATTAATCCTAGGGTTCCTAAAATTTGCAGAGTTACTGCAGTTCCAGGTTAGAAAAGTGGGTGGAACTACCATCCACCAATCAGATGTCACTCATTGACTTTTAGTGGGGAAATTTAAATTGCTGCCATTCAGACACTATTAAAACCAGGGTCCCCAAACTTTGCACAGTAGTTTACTATATAACTGTGGTCCAAGGTTAGAAAAAGTGGGTCAAGCCAACAACAGATCAGATTTCATTCAGTGACTTTCAAACCAACATGAAGTTTGTTCTCCAACTTCCCTTTCTAGTTTAATATCTATTATTCAATGCAATGCATTATTGTTTTTGTATTTAAGCAGTATTGCACTATTACTATTCTTATACTAGTCTTTAAATGATTGGGGTACATTTCACTACAGGTTGTACTTATATGTGACAAATAAAGGAATCTATCTATCTATCTATCTATCATCATCATCTATCAGCTAATACTTTTCTGTAAGTAGATATTGTCATACTGTGCATTAAGGACCCTTTATACTCTATGTATACACAAAGTAAATATAAGAAACTTGTATATAAATTCATACATATATGTATGCTAATAATACTGCAGCAATTAAAATAGAAATCCCCAGGGAACATCCCTTTTCGTGCGTAACAAATCTGTTGCTACTTTGAAATCAGTGAAAAGACATTTCAAGGACTGCAAAGGAATGTGGCTACACAGATTTCATAGGAGGGGAAATACTGCTGGATAGAAGCATATACTACAAGGTATAAATGATTGTTGTATTTTCCCCATACATGGTTACTCTCAGAGAGTTGGCTTCCTCTCAGGGGGCAGGTTGCTAACTTGGATCTCAGCAGTAACACTTTCATTGCCACAGGGTGTGCAAAGCTAATGAACTCCTAGGTGCTTGGAGGATACACACAGACTTGGCATAAGCTCAATGTACAATTACAATGAGTGCTCAGACAAAATGTACCTGCTTTACTCTGATGCTCTCAGTAAAGAAATATTTACTGACAAGTATAGGCAAGACCTAGACTAAAGACAATTTGCAATATTTTTTTCTTTGCTGCTCTAAGTAGCCTATTACAATTACTGTATATACTCGAGTATAAGCCTAGTTTTTCAGCACCCAAAATGTGCTGAAAAAAGTCACCCTCGGCTTATACTCAAGTCGGGTGCCATGGGTCCCTCCAGACTAGCACCCTCTGTACTTTGTGTGCAAATTAGGCCACCTGTAAACAGACCCTCCAGTGCCCTGGCCGCTCCCGAATTCATCTTCATCTACCATCCACCTGTCCCATTCTGCACTAGATATTGCACTTTTTATTCTATAGAAACTAAGGGGGTAGTACTCTTAAGGTATCATTGTTAATACCATATTGTTTTTGTTGACCCTCTTCTCCGCTTACACAGCTAGTTTACTGTTTTCCTTTGAAATAAATATTTAAAAACATATACCCAGATGCCTCATTTAATGTAATTTTATTGGTATTTATTTTGATTATTGAAACTTAGCAGTAGCTGCTGCATTTCCCATCCTAGGCTTATACTCGTGTCAATATGTTTTTCCAGTTTTCTTAGGTAAAATTAGGTACCTTGGCTTATATTCGGAACGGCTTATACTCGAGTATATACGGGTATATCAAGTGTGTCACCTGCTTTGCTTTCAAGCCAAAGGCCTACAGACACTGTACATTGGGGCCACGGATCCACTAGCTGCTCAGCATTAACTTTTCTTTTGTAAATAGCCACTTTTGGATACTATGATCATTCTTTTCTATGGCAAATTTAGGTCTCAAGCACCCAGGGCTTTCTTTGGTGTAACACAGCATTATTACATGGCAGCTATATTTTGCAATACTCCAAAGCACTAATGGAAGACATTGAAATTGTGTACATCGGTGCTGTGCTTGTGTTTTTATAGACATAGGAGTCCCCTTATCTATTCTAAAGCAGAGTTGGCTTGAACCTAAATTTAATGGATGATGCACAGGACTGTATTATAGAATGTTGTGGTCAATTTGATTGACAGTAAGGTACCTTTTCAGAATCATTAATGAGCCAGTTGGATGGGCCACAGTTTGTAAGTACCTTACAAAAACTCTGGGCACAAATACAGATATGGGATCCCTTATCTAGAAATCTGTAATCTAGAAAGTTCCAAATTATGAGAAGGCCATCTCTTATAGACTCCATTATAAGCAAATAAGATATAATTAATCCAGATCCTGGATCAACGTGTACTAAGAGCTATCTGCCATAACCCTGTATTCCCTCACTTGCTAAGAAGCCATCCAGCCCCTTCTTAAAGCTATATAATGTATCAGCCAGCACGATAATGTGATAATGTGGTAATTGTGTTGAAGAAGGGAAGGCGATCCTGTTATCCTTTGTAATTTTTTAGGTAACAGGTTTACATTAAATGCTATTAAGTAGTTATGAGTAAGATTATCACCATGTTTCACCACAAAAAAACACCCATAGACTCCAATGGGTAAAAAAAATAGCTGCGAGTGAAAAAATGTTGCGTGAATAACCACCCATCGACTTTTTGCTATTTCATGTTTTTTTCAGAGGAATGGGTCAGATTAACTCATCGCTAATATTAAGATGATGCTGGAAGATGTGCACATCAGCAACAGAGCCCCAGTTTGGGTAAACCTGCTTAGCAGCATACAGCAGGTAAATGGATTTATGTAAAATGCTATATCAATCTAAATAATTGTATACTGTTATATAAGTACGGGATCCTCTATCCAACAACAAGGAATTCACATTTTTATAACTATTTTCTTTTGTTCTAATAATGAAACAGTACCTTGTATAGGTATGGGACCTGGGGTTTTCTGTATAAGGGATCTTTCCATAATTTGGATCTCCATAACTTAAGTTTGCTAAAAATCATGTAACTATTGAATAAACCCAATAAGCTTGTTTTGCCTCCAATAAAGATTAATTATATCTTAGTTGGGATCAAGTACATGGTACTGTTTTATTATTACAGGAAAAAAGGAAATCGCTTTAAAAAATCAGTTATTTGTTTATAATGGATTCTATGGGAGATGGTCTTTCCATAATTTGGAACTTTCTGGATAACGGGTTTCTGGATAAGGGATCCCATACCTGTACTTTGATCCCAACTAAGCTCTTATAAATCCTTATTTGAAGCAATACAGTCCTGCTGGGGTTTAAATTATGGAAAGCCCCCTATCCAGACCTTAGATCCCAGCATTCTGGATAACAGGTCCCATACATGTATTGTTATTACACACTAATATAACTTTCTTGTATACATATGGCTTAACTGGTGTGGATCTGAAGCACATCTTTAAGAGGGGCTTGGATGAATTCTTGAACAAGCATACCGTAGTATCCAAGGCTATTGTGATACTAAAATCTACAGTTAGTATTAATGTTGGTATATATAGTTTATGTATGTGAGTGTATAAATAGGTCAGTATGGGTTTGCGTGTGCTGGGTTCACTTGGAAGGGTTGAACTTCATGGACTCTGGTCTTTTTTTAATCCCTAAGTAACTATGGATGGTGGGGTAAGCAGTTATGTAATATAATCACTAGCCACAAAATGCCCTAAGTTGTTGCATCCTGACATCAGCAATAAAGGCAAAGGAAAAACTGGGATGCATCGAATCCAGGATTTGGTTTGGGATCTGGCCTTTTTCAGCAGGATTAGGATTTGGCCGAATCCACGTGCCTGGCTGAACTGAATTCTTAAAATCACGTCGCTTTTCGTCACATTAACACGGAAATTGAACATTTTTCACCATTTGCATTCTCTTTGGACTCTATTGAATGTTCTATTCTTAGCAACTTGTTTTTTATCATTTCTTTTTTATAGTTATGGAATTATTTGCCTTACTCTTCCACATCTTTCCAGCCTTCAAACGGGGATCACTGACCACAAATAGTAAAAATTGAAAACCAGTTGCAAATTGTCCCAGAATATCATTGCCAACATCATACTTAAAGATAATTTAAAGGTGAACAACCCCTAAGCAGTAATTGAATCTGACCCACATTAGCATAACCAGTGCTGCCATCACAGTCCCACAAATGTTAATGTGAGGTGCTGGAGTATATAAATGAATTAAAACAAAACAGATTAGTAAGCACAAGTTGCAGATACTGTAGCCCCATATCAATGAACAAGGAACATATTTCTAGCCTGTAATAAGCCTCCCTTTGTTACATAAGCCTAAATCTGCTTGGTTACCTCACTACAAAGATACTCTTTCTTTGCTTGGGCTCTTAATTGTCCTTACAACATCCCAGAGTCATCCTGTCATCTTTAGCTTAAATTATAATATTCTGAGGATAGGAAAGCTTGGTATGTGCCCCAGAAAAATGTAGAGCAGTCTGTCATATTAAAGAGGACACCATAATAAAAGCTAGCAACAGTCTGTTTCAATAGTTGACTACATGTGGATGAACATATAAATATATCAGGAATATAAATAATGTACACTGTGCATTTTTATTTGCATTGTTACAAAATAAACTTGTCCAATATGGTTACAATATAATAAATATAGCAGCTTTGTCTAAAAAAAACTCTCTCCCTAAAGTGTCTAAAAACATTTGTTTAGGAGAGATAAGCCCACGATGTCTGTAATGCAGAAAACTTTATAGAGTAAACGAACTGTCATCCCTCTGGAATACTTCACAAGCAATTATCTGCGCCTTCGCTGATGCCGATCTTCAGTGCTTGTTTGTGTTAACTGCACGGGCCTGGATGATCTGGAAAAGTGGAATATGGTAGTTAATGTAGGAAGATAATGATTATTCAAAATGTTTCCATTACAGTGCACTGCTATAAATCTCCTTTGCTAATGCCCTTTAATGGAATAATGATACAATTTAGCTTTAATTGGAATAATAGCAGTAATTTTATTAAAGAGATAGTTAAAAATAATTAATTTTACCCAGTTGCTTATTTAATAAGATTACCTTTGAATATAAAAGAAACTATCCTCATTCCAGCAAGTGACATTTTTCCTTGCGTGGGAGTGTGCCGAAATCTATACAGCCCTACACTTGATATATTGAAAGCATCTGCTCAACTTGTTTTTGCATCTGAAGAAAACATTTGCCAGGGTTAAACCTATATTAAATTCATACATAATACATAATGTGTCTACCATAACCAATTCATATACCTTTTCTACGGAAGTGACCACAGCTATGTTTTGTTGCTGAAATCAATGCATATGCTAAAGCCCTAAGAAGGGAGAGCCATTATGCAAAAGTATATATATAGAATTAAGGTAATATGTATTTATAGCTTTATACAACACTTTAAAGGAGAATGCAAGTCAACATTTAAAAAGCATACTGCCGAATAGTCCTCCTATTGTTTAGTAAAAACGCCACACTTTTGGCTCACCTAATCAGATATTTACTCAGTCTTACTTCACATTTTCTAGAACAGGCAGCCATCTCTAAAAAGGTATTCTCCCTTCCTTTCCCTCCTTGCTTCATACTGCACATGTGTTTCATTCCCTCCCCCCCCTCCCCTCTGCCAGATCTGCTTCTGATTGGCTGGTGGGCATGTGTAGCTCAGAACAGGAGACAGGATCAAGTTACACACATGCTCAGAGAATAGGAAGGCTGCCGCTGGCAGCCTACAGGAAGGGGAGAGAGATTTCAGTGATGTCACTGTAGTCTTCACACTGCTGTAGGCTGCCAGCACCATATCTCAGAGAAGCAAGCAGGGATCTGGGAATTTAGATATGCAGTAAGTACTTAAAAAGAATGCCTTTAGACTTACTTTTAATTTATATTAAGCTTTCATTGTCCTTTAATCTGGTGCAAACAGGAAGCTGCCATTGACATAGGAACCAAATAAATAATCGGTCAGTAATAACCACAAAAGTATTTACGTGTACTATAAAACAGACATCCACTGCTTGCAGCTGTATCTATACCTACAATATTTTCCATGGTGGTGGGATACCTAGATATCTGTACCTGTACCTGACAATTGTCAGTTCTCCAAACAAAGGTAAGAAAACAGAAAAGGCTTGACATGCTATATAGAGTAGCTATAAGTGTGAAAGTAGACTTTATATAAACAATAAAACAGTACTTGCAGCTATACCAAGATAAAATTATACATTATACAACCTCATAGATAGTTATTTGGGATGTCTGGGTCTTTGAAGCACAGTCTGCATTGTAGCATGTATCTGGGCTATTGAAAACTGTGCACAAATAAATGTTAATAGCCAGTGAAACTGGGATTTTTAGACTGGAGTACCAAACTGAATTCTCAAAATAAGGGCTCCCTCTACTGGCTATATGCACCCATTGCACAGTTGCTATGTGGTAATGCAGTTATCCCCAACCAGTGGCTCCGGGCAACATGTTGCTCACCAACCCCTTGGCTGTTGCTCTCAATGCCCCCAAAACAGGGCTGTTTTAAAGAGAAATCATCATATTCCTGAGGTTCTCTACCCAACTAAAATGGTTATTTTTTAAGTAACTGTCTAAACCAGGGGTTGCTATACTTTCCCATCCTGTGGTCGACTTATGATCAGGGAATGCGGAAGTGCGGCGTGAATGCGTATGTACTTGACGCAGCATACGTACGCATTCACACAGCACTTCCGCATCCCCGGCTTCATCGCAGTCCACCAGTGATCCACGGGGGATCGACTAGTGGACCGTGATCGACGTATTGGCCAACCCTGGTCTAAACAGTAGTCTACCAGTATCAAAAGTTTATGGCAGAAACTCAAGACAAAAATCCAAATATAGTCATTTTACCTTTTGTATTTCTGCCTCGCAGAATGTTTCTAAATGTTTGCTTTTCTGCTGACACATTCTCTACTCTCTGGCACGGTCCCTCTTCATGTTCTTTTAAAAAGTGAGAAAGGATCCCATAGAGAATTGGTCTGTTGTAACAAATTTAAGGGTGAAATTCCACATCAGAAATTATCAAGACTGTAAGAAATAATATGAGGTTGCTCTTATGTCATTTGCACAGCAACTTAATATTGCTAAATAAATTTAGCACCAAAATTCTTGTTTCAAAGCCTTACACTGACTGGGAGTTCATATCGTCAACAACATTAAGCTCTTTAGTGAGGAATGAACGATCAAGTGGAATGTCTGAAAGGCCAGTTTCTGTAAAAGAAAATAAAGAATTTAGCAGTAAGCTCTTTAGAGAATGTGACAACAAAAGAGAAAGAGAATGGGGAACCAAAAGTGCAAGACAGGAAAAAAGAACAGAACAGATAAACAAGGATGCCAGAGAATAAGGGTTAAAGGGATGATCAAATGGATTTTAGTGCAAGTTAGCCATGAGGGAGGATGGCCAAATGATATGCATGTGACTCACTGGCCCATGCAATGATTAACCATATCCCTTAATCAAAGTGCAGTGTGTGGCCTATATGTTACAAGAATGGCTAATAACCTAACATGCTCATCAAAAAAGAACATTTGTCAGCCCAGATCTCTAGTAAGGTGCCATACACATTGTGAGGTAGCTAAACGAGCAGAACTTCCCCCGATATGCCCACCTAAGGTGGGTGATATCAGGCTAATTCAATTGTTTGGTCCTAGGGCTTATTTAATTGTTTGGCCTTCCTGTAATTCAGAGCTTTCTGGATAAAGCATCCTATGCCTGTACAACTTTTTCAACAGATTTAAAAAAAAAAAAAAAAAAAAAAAAAGAAATTCTAGATATAAGCTGATAAAAAACAACGCCCAGATATATTTACACTTATTACGAAGGGATACTCCGATAGGTACTATTTTGTCTAGCGCTCAGCTTAATCATCACAAACCTTGTCCTATAAAAGGCTTGGCTGGAGCAAGTATTTGACTGCAGCCAAATGATTAATACAGAGGTATAGCGGTCTATGTTGTAAGGAAGGCTCAGCACAACAGATGACAAGGATGTAGAAACTACAGCTCATCTGCAATAATTTGGACATATCTTCTCTAAGGACATGTGGGAGTCATTTAAAAACACTGGATAAAGCTGCACCTGGGCTGAAACTCATGGCAACAGATTCTTGCTTTTATTGTTCAACCTGCAGCTGACTGGAAAAATCTAACCACTAGTTGGTTGCTATGGATTACTGCCCAGGGGAAAACTTGTCCAGTGCTTATAAATAAGCTCCTGTGGGTAATAGCGTTTCTAACAGCACAGTCAGTAAGGCACTGAAATACAGCACACCTGTCAGTGTGACAATCAGCCAGCTAGCATTGCTGGGCACCCCTGGATCACATTACCGGCAGTTAGGACTGATGCTGTGTATCTATACTTGTTGAATGCCAGATATTCTCTAATCAGTTCATTGATGAGTAGATTTTCAGGGGACAGAACTGGTTTGGGTTCACTGCGATCATCCAATGCTTCAAACACCTCTGCTCGAACTCTGGCCTTTAGCTGCCCCATAACTCCTCTCTTCTCCAGAGTATCCTTCACAACTGCAGAAAGAAACAATGGCACTGTGAATCTAAAGTTAATGAGTAAAGTTAATAGATATTCTTCAATATCAGGTTATTAGGGAGAATCCCACTGCCCTAGTGCCACTGAATTAGCCCTCTACTTCTTTACCAAGATTTCCCATGATCACAAGCCTTCCATACAAATGATATATATTATCGCTCTTTTACTTGGGCATAATGGTTTAGAGTTAGACGATACTGATGAACTACAACTCCCAGAATCCTGGCTACAGTAAGAAGATATAGTCAGTATAGTCAGAATGTAGTCAGTCCATTACTGATATATACAAGCACCGTTCTGCAGGACTAGTGCACAGTAATACACAGAGAATCAAACTGAGCTATGAACCACAAACTCACCCGCTTTAAGATCTCCTACAGAAGCCATCGTTCTCAACGGCTGTGTAAAACTCCGCCTCTCCTGCCCCTCGCACGCATGCGCAGCTCCCCAGGCTTCGGTCAGGGTTACACTCGCTTTGTTGTGGGAACGGAGCTTCACTGTGACTCGCTAGTGCTGTCCAGCGCCTGAAGCGTACTGGCTGTGTAACCCGGAAACGGAATGTGCCTTAAAGGGATAATACACAAATAAAGTATGGACTTGTCACGCTGGGTGTGGGTGAAATTGCTGAACCAGACCAGTGTTGTTATCTGTTGACAATCTGTTTTCTCTACCAACTCCAGCTCCAACCCCATGCCAGGAAGATAATGATCCACTCCAGGCCTTTTTGAGAGCTTATTTCATAATATCTTTTAGTGTTGAGGAAGTCAAGTCTAAAAAAACAAGGACTGGATCATAATTTCACTCATGGCTTGGAGTTGGTTGGCAGCTCGTGTCCTAGTTCTAGCCATGTTGCACTGCCAAAAATACTACAGGTTTCCGTAAAATGGATCCCATACCTGGGATAAGGAAATTAACAGAACTCAGGTGTAGACTTGAGCTCTGTTAATTTCCTTATCCCAGTAATGGGATCCCTTATCCGGAAACCTGTTATCCAGAAAGCTCTAAATTACAATTTAACTACACTAAAGTCAATTTTTAGCAAATAATTCTTTTTTTTTAATTATTTCCTTTTTCTGTGTAAGAGTACCTTACCTTGTACTTGATGGTAACTAAGCTGCATGAATCTATATTGATGGCAAAACAATCCTGAGTTTATTTAATGTTTAAATGGTCCAATTTACAAATAGACCCCGTATCTGGAAACCCCCATTTCTCAAGCATTCAGGATTAGTGGTGATCCTAGCCCCTCTGCCACCCAAAGCATGCTTTCCAATGCAGCCCCCCTCATCCTCCCTGCACTTAAATTTTTAGTGTCAGAGGAGGGGCTGCATCGCTGTTGCAGAGAGTGTGATTGCGCTCCCTTCACTAGAAGAGCTAAAATTCTGATATTAAAACTGGACTATCGGGTCTGCTGCCTGAGGCAAAAATCTCAACTTGCCTCAGGTAGAGCCCCCATTATAGATAATAGAACCTATACCTGTACTATATATTTCTACTATATCACCTCTCCCTTCTCTTTTCAAAGCTCTAAATGCTATGGTCTTTGAGCATTTTCTGATATTATAAGGAATGGTTCCATATGACAAGAAAGTATTGCCACAGAGAATACATGAACTGACTGGTAGGTGGAGATGTACTTTTCTGTGTATCTAATTTCCCAAGCCAGACCTGTTACTCAGAAACCAGATGTACCTGAACTATATTTCCCAGAAGCTGATGACACAAGGAAGTTAGATTAAGAAACAAAAATAAAGCAAGACTGAAAAACAAATATTTATGAAATCTGGCAGCTAAAATGCACAGATTAATCAATCTCTTCATTTTAAGCACCTGCTTAATCTCTATCCTTTTCCTTTTTGTGTGTAATTATCCTTATATGTAGGAGACACTGACCAATAAAACAAAGAAAGACAGATTAAAACAGTAATCTGTGACAAAAACAGCATACTATTTGATAGTATTAGATAGTAGAGATATTATTTTTGAAAAAATGAAAGATAAAAACACTGGAGATACCAATTTGTTAGGAACCCCAGAGTAAAAAAAATTGCTAATCTTTTGCCCAAGGCTGCTCTGCAGTTTTTAAAACTGTGCTGTATTTTTATCAGCATAGTATATTTTGCCATTTTTATTCTGCCCCTAGGTGTACGCCCAGCACCAAAGAATTATTACTATACCATGTATAGTAGTAAAAGTGCCAGGTGGAGGTATTGACTAGTATACAACGTTGTTATATACATTTAGAGCACATTACTTATGGTTTGGGAGCTTTATACAGGTTTTCCAGTAGGGCCCAGTAATTTATGTAGTTATACATAGGATTTATTAGGTTCTGTAAGGACTTTTTGGATCTTATTGGTACAAAAATCAGGAATATATATAAGACAAATTTGTTAAAAAAAAAGTGTATGATCCTCATAGTTCTAAGAAAACTATATAACTGTGTATGTAGATTTTACTCTAATGCATACGTCTATGTCAGCATTAGAGATTAAGTTAGTAAGATAGGATTTTCTTCCTAAATGGAGCCCAAATGCAGCCCAGGGAAAAAACGAAGTGACTGGATTAACTAGAGGGGGGGGGGGCTAATAACACATTGGCACTAGTTCTGTACTGTTCCTGGCTACTTTCCTGTTTTGTATATTCTGGTAAGATGCCAAAGAGGCATAGACAGTTGCTATTTATTGGGCCTGTGGGGGCTGTTTGGACCTCCGTGTATCTAAAATGCCAGGTCCTATTTTAAGTCTTTTAGGACCTGATTGGCATTCGGGGGTTGTTTGTCCTTTAAGATAATATCACAGTTATTTCAAATTGTGCTGAAGTGCAGATGGCATAAACAGGCAAAAGAACTACCACACACAGAAACTAATAGAGGCACATTCATCAAAGTACGAGTTTGAATCCTGAAATGGGAAAAATTTGGGTTAGATATGACAATTTCTGATGATCGCAAATATCACGAAAATGCTTACGAAAAAATCGGAATAGTCACGATAATATCGTATTGGCGATCCGAAAGTCACAAAATTTTCGGATCGAACAATCATAAACAGCGGAAAAACCTTTCCGACTTTGATCCTTCTGTACATGATTTTGGAAGCCTCCCATAGGACTCAATAGCACTCTGCAGCTCCAACCTGGCCCAAGAAAAGTCACGATACCGAAGCTTGAATGAATCTGAAACGTTTGTACTCGGCGCGTCAATACGTTTATGTGGCACAAATTTTGTCGCAAAGTATTGAAAAGTTGCGCAAAGTACGAAAAAATCGCAGAAAATACGCACAGTACGAACCAATACAAATTTTTTGTATTCGGACTCAATCTTACTTTGATAAATGTGCCCCTTAGAATTGTGTTTTCTCGAGTTTTTTCAGTATCTTAATCCTAGGTGCCTTTTCCCCTAAATTAAACTATGAACTCACAGAGGCAGAGATTTAATGTGGCTGATACATAGGGGGGTGGAATCAGCAAATGTGGTGTTAAGACAAAATTGGCATTCAGTTTAAGTAAAATGTTTGTTTACACCACAAAAAGATAACCATTTTTTTTCCACATACCCCACTGTAGACATTTTTTATAAAAAGTGAGAATATGTTTCTTGGTTTTAACTCTGTTAGACTAGATATGACATTATTAATGCAGGCTATAGTGCAATAGTGTAATAGTGTTGGTAGTGCCATAAAACACACATCAAGCACAAATTGCCATAAAGCTAACCATAATATTCCCAGTTCTCACTTGTTGTTAGTCAATTTAGCCAATGTTGGTAGTACTGGCTGATCCTCTGGGCATGTATGGCAATTTGCCAGGCTCTTTAAACAGATAATTCTGTGATCCTGGTGGATGGAGAATTATTTGACTTTAAGCACCTGTCCGGTTTTTGCATGGTTTTTGAAGGGGCTGTCTAGTTCAAAACCTCCTGCCCAGTTTGGTTACACCTGACAAACAGAAACAAACTGTGTGATATGTGATGTTATAGCCCCAACCTCAACATCACAGCTCTGTCTCTAAACATCACCAGCCCTTTGGCTGGTAACCAGTGCTTTGGTTGCCGACAAAGGTTGCAGCCCTATTTAACTTGGGGTAAAGAACAATAAAAATCTGGCCATACCCTTGCATGGCATCATTTTAGCGTTCCCTATACTACACTTTGGTAGTAGACATTTTTCAGAAACATAGCATATTATACAGTGAACAATGTACCCACTATTGTAAAATATAAGGATACCATAAATCACAGAGGAGTTCCATGAACTTATAAAATGCTTTTATACTTTTATACAGGACATGGAACTCTGAGGTTATTTCTAATATCCTCATATTTTACAACAGGGGGTGCATTATTTATTTATAATACACAAGTTTCAGTGAGTGTTGTCACAGAAATTGATGACATCACTAAGGACCAATTAAAAAAGATAGACTTTACAAGAAGAATATTTAGGGGGTTTTGTATTATAAGGATATATAGCAAATAATGTACCCCATATTGTAAACTTATATAGCCAGAGGGTGTCCCAAAAAAAATGATGTAGTCTGGGTTGTATGGGTATCTGTACAATAACAGCCCTGTAGTAACTATATTTGTGTATTCACTGAAACTGTAATCTGTGAACAGGCTCTTGAATCAGGCTTTTGAGACTTTTTTTGTTTTCTTTAGTCTTTCTTTATTGTTTCTTTGTTTTAACATAAAAAGTCAAGTAAATAAAACTATAAAAAAATGTACATTACAAGTGACTCCTCTGTGTAATATTATAAGTTACTGAGGAGTTCCAAGAACATACAGAAGCACAAGGCCTAAGTCTAAGTGCTTTTATCCAGGTCATGGAACTCCAAAGTGACTTATATTTTACAAAAGACCTAAGCCTTGTGCTTCTGTATGGTCTTTCATTATAATACATAACTTTTATTGTTACAAAAATTACACCATTAGGTACCGATTATTACTTATGACATAACATAGCACCATTTATTAGGATACAGGAGGATTTTCAGGGCACTTGTGTATTGTAAGAATATATACATATAAATTGCGCTTCCTTATAACTGCTTTATTTACGGAAGAAAAAAGCCACACTGGAGAGTGATCTCTCTTACTGCCTGTACAGGACTAAGGTAGGTGGCACATTGGAAGATTAGTTGCCCGCGATAAATCTTCGCTACCACAGGCACCTAATCTCCACAAAATGTCATCCCTCAGGTAAGAATGTAAATCGCTGGTGGAACGGCATATGTGTTGTCTCAGTTTTGAAGTGTGCCACTGTCCTTAAGTGTGAAGACACATGGAACTACTAATATCAGCTACTTGTCACAGCTACAAAAATAGACAATGCTGACCATTTAATGATAATTGTCTCTATGTGTGTTTTAACAGAGGCAATTCTCAGTCTATGGCAGGGTTTTTTCTGGCATTCTGTAGCCGTGACAAATAGCAGCGGGCGACTAATTTCCCCGACATGCCATCCCACCATCAAGAATGTAAATTGCAGGTGGGATGGTATACGCATCGTTTCGGTTTTCCGGGGTTGCCTGAAGTTTCTTTGCGAGGCAACTTCGGGCGGCCAAAGCGACGCATATACCATCCAACCTGCAATTTACATTCTTGCTGGTGGGATGGCATGTCTGGGAGATTAATTGCCCCCAATAGCTCAGCCCTTACTGTTTGCACATAGCCCGGATAAATATTTCACCTTTCTAAAGCCCTACAGGTGCGTGAGGTTCACTTACAATATTAGAATGGGACACCTGCACAGGGTTACCTGGATTTCTGCAAGTTGGAGTTGGCCAAGCGCCAGAAACCAGTAATGTAAAGCATTATATTTCAAGGAATACGTAATAGAGCCACAGGCTTTACTCGCTTAGATATTCCCGCGTCAACAAGCCCTCCTAGTTATCTTTAGCCAATCAGCAGAAGGTCTCCGACGGGACATGAGCCAATCAGTACGCTGTGAACCGGCAACCTATTACCCAATCATAGTACGCTCAGAGCGGCGGACAGACCAATCAGCGCACTGTGAGGCAGACGTGGCTGCTAAGCTGTTATGTAGTTTGTGGTTCTGTTTGTGTCTCCCGGAGGTGTCCCCGGCTGCCATCATCAGTGTCCCTTGTGCTGCCCGGCATGGAATCCTTCTGCAGCTATGACGGCAGCGAGCGCTTTTGGGTAAGGCAGACCTTCCTCTGACTCTCCACCATCATCTGACATGGCCCTGCCCTTGGTAGTCGCTAATCCCTTCACCCTGTTGGCCGCATGCACAGCTTCCCACCGCCTGGGCTCTGTAACCCAACTCCGCTGTGGTAGTAGTGCTGTGGGGGGAGTTCCCAGGCACTTCTGATATCAGGGTTTGTTTAGTGAGTGATGTGGGAGCATCCTGGGCATAGACAGGCATTCCCGGCACCTGATGCAACGCTGAGCTGCTGATGCGATCATTACACAATACAAAGGAAAACTCTATTGTGTGTACAGAGCTGAGCTTTACTGTATTGCTACAGTGTAATAAGACCTGTAGCTGCCTTGCCATCTCACCTGATTAGTAGCCCCCACCCCCGGGTTTACTGGTGTAGGGCTGTACAAGTTAGGTCAGTGCTTCCCAAGCTGGAGTTTGCGCCCATAGGGGACCTTGGTTAGGGGGTGGGTCAGCTGAAGGACAGTTTAGGATAGATTTGGGCAGAATGGTTATTATCCTAATCTGGAAGCACATCTTGGAGCTCAATAAAAGCAAGATTTGTTGTGCAAACTTCTTTCATACCTTAGATTTTGTTTGAACTATGAATACTTCACCAATGCTTTCTTTTGTTTGCACCCTTTTTATGAACGTAGACTGATGCCACACGGGGCGTTTTTACGCTGCATTTTTTTCAGCCTCAAAACGCCACACAGCCCCTGACTATGGCGTTTTTTAGCCTAGTACTGGTGACGTAGCAAATCCCGTTTCCATGGTTCTAATGGTGCGAAATAGTAAAAAACGCTGCGTATTTCCGCTAGGTCTGGCAGCTGCCTTTGTGTATACATAGGAATAGCTTGCTGTGCAAATACTGGCGTATTTCGGCCAACGCTTGAAAAATCTGTGCTGAGGCGTTTTCTAGCGTATTTCCGCATTGTGTGGTTTGCTTCGAGCCTTTTAAAGTTATTTCTATGGATGGTGATATCGGGCGTTTTTCAGCCGCTGAGAAAATTTGAAAATACGCAGCATAAAAACGCCTCGTGTGGCATCAGCCTAAGGAATGGGGACTTGAACCAAAGTCTGACAGCCAGTTAGTTAAAATTACATTTTCTATACTTTAATTACAGTTTCTATGCTGAAGTACTGTAATTAGAAATGTATATGTCTGGATGCCATGGAATTGCATTAGAGCAGGAATGTCCAACAAGTGGCTTTCTAACCTGGGTCCTCAGTTATGGCTCTTAATTTAGCTCTCGTTCTCCTGCAGTGTCTTTTTTTTTTTTTTTTACGTTCCACCGCAGGATGGAATGCAGCCCCTGTTTCATCCTATGCTCCCCTACGTTGGATCACAGGGGAAGTCCACATCAATGGATTGTAGGGTGAACTGCCCATGTATAAGAGCCTTTATAGAAGAGAGAGCCTAATGTCTGGCCGGGAAGAATTACGTGTTTAACCTGGGGGTCTTCAAGCTGTTCTGTATTAGAATGTCTCAGAGCAGGAATGCTTGTTCTGTTTTATATGTTTTAGGTTCTAGTTCAGCTATTGCTGTATCAGAGGGCCGGAATTTCTCTAGCATACATAGTGGAGGGCCGCTAAATGGAAGCCATTTTTGACTGCTCCCCTTTTTTAAACTGCACCCACTTCAAACCACACCCATGTTATCACAAGAGCTCTTAAGACCATGCCCACATTTTTGGTGGTAGTGAAGCAAAAAACCAAATGCTTGGTGCTCACTACGGGGATATCGCCCTTCATTCATATGTGAAAGAATTATATTATGTCATATTAAGACACACCCTTAAATCCATATGCCGCCGCCTTCTCCCCTGTGGATAGCACAGCAGCCTCCAGCACAAAACTACACACGTTAGGGACCATTTAATGGCTATTTCCAACTGCTATCAAACTCCCTGAACAAACCCCTGCCAGGTTAAACTCCCCCGAGGAAGCACAGGGCAGGCAGAGTATGGCACACAGGCAGCATAGGGCAGGCAAAGTATGGCACACACAGGCAGAACTCAGCCTGCCCTATGCTGCCTGTATGTGCCATACTCTGCCTGCCCTAACCCACCTGTGTGTGTGTGCCTTTAGCTGCATGTGTGTGCCGTACACACAGGCAATACATACAGTGTCACAATGCTGGCACTGCTCCTACAGTCTGTCTGAGGTGTGAAGAGGTGAACAATGTGGGTGCTTACAGTCTGAGCCTGAGTTGTGAACAATGCAGGGGTTAAACAATGCAGAGATTAAAAGGTGTGAGTAGTACAGGCGATCACATGTTTAAACAATACAGATTAACTGGCCCCCTGAGGTGTGAACCATGCAGGGGGCCAGTTAATCTCAGTACTGATACCATTTAAATTTTACACAAAGGGAAGCAATCAAAGCAGCCAGACAGGTGGGGGGCCACACAGAGGGTAGTCGCGGGCTGCATGTTGGATAGCACTGACTTAGGCCAATGCTGGGCTGATACTGTGCAGTAACAGAGGATATCAATTTCTGTAAGGAAACTGTGTAAATCTACTTACAGGTATGGGATGCGTTATCTGGAAACCCATTATCCAGAAAGTTCTGAATTATGGAAACACCATCTCCTATAGACTCCGTTATAAGCAAATAATTCCCAGGTCCCAGGTATATGCCAGTGGTAAATATTCAAGCTTTGCATACAAATCTTAAGAACCATGTGCATTCATGCAGGTATATATAATAATATTGTTAACTTTCAGGTATTCATGCATAGACCCCATGCATATTACTCCAAACTCATGCACAGTGACTCTCAGTATGTAAATCCCATTGTTAGGTTGTATTGGGTTATGACCTGTCTCTATGGAGTAATATGCACAGGGTCTACACATGTGTAACTGAAAGTTTACAATATTTATATGATATATGCCTGCATAAAAACATTCAGGGTCTCCAACCATAAAGTACCTTGTAGAGCAGATGTCTGTATCATTTGTGCTTTCTAATCCTAAAGTGGCTAACTCCCCCATTGCTTCATATTTACATTGGTTTGCACACTTAGCAATAGGCAGGACACAAGTTACAATTGGTGCCAGTACCTATTTTACACTACTTACTGAAATGTCCACAGCTTAACCTGTTTTACCAATATATATTTAAATAAATTCATAAATTAGGGCAACATGGGGCCCCCTATACCTCCTGGGCCCCCCTGCAGCCACAGGGTCTGCTTCCGATGTAGTTACGCCCCTGGCGGTAGTTGGTGCTTACAATTTTGTGTCATATAAAAATGATCAGTTCTGAATTTTGAACTCATTATGTAATAATGTATATTATCTATTTTTTGCTGAGTAACACTAGCGATGTCATATGACTGGGATATTTTATGCCAGCTTTAATGCATAGTCATGCTGAGCAAGCATTCTATGGTTTCCATGGCTATTTTGGTGAGATGTGAGTAGGCACCTTTTAAGTGGGTATTGCATCTCTTGTGCTATGGAATGGTTTTATAATTTTAATCTTAAATACCCTTTTTTTAAAAAAAAAAAACAAATTAAAAATATTTCTTTACTTGCCAGGTAGGTTTTTTTATGAAGTTCCCATGTAAAACACCCCATTCACTGAATGAATGTTTCTGTTATATTGTTCTGTACATATGTAAAGAAACAAAGTAGATTTTTACTTTAAAATGCACTGCAGTGTTTGCAAAGTGTGTGGTGTGAATATTTTTGAGAATTATTGGGTTTGTATAGAAGGGCACATGGCGAAAACCATGACCTTTTGCCAAAGTAAGAACGTTTCCAATGCATTGCTATGAGAGGCCGTGGCTGGTAAGGAGAACACTAGTTCAGTAGTTACAGAGTTACATAGGGTTAAAAAGAGTCCATCAAGTTCAACCCTTCCAAGTAAACCCAGCGCACACAACCTATACTTACCAATCTATACTATCACATACATAAACTATATATACAACCTCTAATACTTACTGTAGATATTAGTATCACAATAGCCTTGGATACTGTGCTTGTTCAACAACTCATCCAGGCCCCCATCACTAGAGAGGGCATTCCCCAACCTCACTGCCCTCATTGTGAAAAACCACTTACGCTGCTTCAAATGGAAGCTCCGTTCCTCTTATCTAAAGGGGTGACCTCTGGTGCGTTGATCACTTTTATGGGAAAACACAACACCCCCTATCTGCCTATAATCCCCTCTAATGTACAGAGTAATCATGTCCCCTCGCAAGCGCCTCTTTTCCAGAGAAAACAACCCCAACCTCGACAGTCTAACCTCATAGCTTAAAGCTTCCATCCCCTTAACCAGTTTAGTTGCAGTCTCTGCACTCTCTCCAGCTCATTATTATCCTTCTTAAGGACTGGAGCCCAAAACTGCACCGCATACTCAAGGTGAGGCCTTACCAGGCACCTATAAAGAGGCACAATTATGTTTTCATCCCTTGAGTCAATGCCCTTTTTTATACAAGACAGCACTTTATTTGCTTTAGTAGCCACTGAATGACACTGCCTGGAATTAGACAACTTATTATCTACAAAAACTCCTAAATCTTTCTCCATTAAGGATCCCCCCAACAAACTACCATTCAGTAGATAGTTCGCGTTTATATTATTTCTACCAAAATGCATAACTTTGCACTTATCAACATTGAACCTCATTTTCCAGTTTGCTGCCCAGTTTTCCAATTTTGTCAAATCACTCTGCAGCGTGGCAGCATCCTGCATGGAACTTGCACAATTTAGTGTCGTCACCAAAAATACAAACAGTACTGTCTATGCCCACCTCCAGGTCATTAAAGGAGAAAGAAAGGCAAAGTCACTTGGGGTGCCAAAATGTTAGGCACCCTCAAGTGACTTAAATCGCCTACCTTTTACCCCGTCTGGTGCCCCTGCTTGGAGAGAACAGCACCAGCCCGGGGTAGCAGCGAGCGCTTCCTCCTTCCTGGTTCCCTGCGCGCACATGTGCAGTAGAGTGAAAAGCCGAAACTTTAACAGAGAAGTCAGCTTTTAACTCTACTGCGCATGCTCCAACCGCTGGCATTTTCGGAAAGGGAAGGAGGAAGCGCTGCGCTCCAGGTACCCCGGGCTGGTGCTGTTTTTTCCGGGGTACAAGGTAAGCGATTAAAGTCACTTGGGGGTGCCTAACATTTTGGCACCCCCAAGTGACTTAGCCTTTCCTTCTCCTTTAATAAACAAGTTAAGGACCATGGACTGACCCCTGTGGTACTCCACTAACAACACTGGTCCAATTAGAAAATGTTCCATTTACCACCACTCTTTGTACTCTATCGTTCTGCCAGTTCTCTATCCAATTACAAATATTATGTTCTAGACCAATATTCCTCAATTTGATCATAAACCTTCTGTTAGGTACTGTATCAAACACTTTAGCTAAGTCCATGTAGAAGACATCAACTGCCATTCCAGCATCGAGGTTCCTGCTCACCTCCTCATAAAAGGCGCCTAAATTAGTCTGGCAAGATCTGTTATGCATTAAACCATGCTGGCACAAACTTATAGTATTGTGAACTGCAATGTATTCAAGTATCCTATCCCTTATTACCCCTTCCAAAAGCTTTCCTACTACTGATGTTAGACTAACAGGCTGAGAACGGGATCCCAATAACAATTTATAAGACTGCTATTTTTTCAAACAGATGATGTTTAGAGTTACAGTAGCTCGTTGTTACCCTAATCCTCTGGAAATACTGCCCCATTCTAAAAGTGCTGAGCTGCATACCCCCTCCAGTTCTGTTTTGCTCCCTGTAAGTCTTTAGGTAATGGTGCCACCCAGATTTCCTCACTCCCTGTTCTCTAATGATATATGGTACATTTGTGCCCCATCAGCAACTCTGAAAAGTGGCCAAATACCAGGTGACTTTTTACGCACAGAAGCTTGGTTTCTGCTAGGTAAAGATGCCCCACATATAATTCTATACATAAAGCCAGGAATGGGCACATGCATTGTGAAGTTTGGTGTCAGGGGGAGAGGCTCGGTAAGGAGCCGGTAATGATTTGATGACTAGTTGCTTATGAGAATGCAAGGTACTAAGGTATTCTATAGTTGAACAAAAAAAGTAAAAGCCAAAGCCCTATTGGTCAAGTATTTGGGCCCATGGGCTATACAGGATAGTTTGCAAGCAGCCAGTTACATAATAGCTGGCAGGAGCATTATCTGGGAAATAATGTTCAGAATTTATATTATGGTTCAAAATCAAAATGGCTGCTTGTGGGAGTTTAGGGAAAGGGGGATCTTTAAGGCTCAGTAATACAATTTTTATTTTATATAAGTAAAACCTTGTTATCCAATGGCAGAATGTGATTGTCATGTTAGTCTGGGCTTTTAGTACTGATGCAAATGTCATTAATTGAAAAAAATTATTTGGGAACAGTAAATTAACTGTTGATATAATATGATGCTTCTGCTATAACACCCAGCTTTAAGACATTTGGTTGGATAAACTTGTTTGACCAGTCGTATGTACGTAGGAAGCCACACAGATATAGAGCCATATATTAACAAAAATAAATAATTCTAATCATTAAACTGTTGGTCTTTCAGTCCCTGAACCCTTATTTAATTACACTTTGTGTAAATGGCCATGCCCATAGCCAAGCCTTTGATTATATTGTATTATCCTATAATTGTTCTGATGAAACTTTCATGTTTCTGTACTTGCTGTGTCACTATTTGTCAGTGTGCAGCCAAATTCACATCTGTGAATTTCTGCTGAGGCCCAAGGGGGATTCCTTGTGGGCAGTGGCTGCCTTTTTAAAGTGTGAGGTAATGTTGGGAAAACGCCTTAGAAACACAGTAATTGTAATTAGAAATTAATTTTGGACTGGGTGATGCCTTGTTTTCTTGCTTTGTAAGATTTCTAAGGGTACACAATATTCAAAAATATAGTGCCTAGTGATATTATCAGTTATGTGATGTAACTTGTATGACTTGACTTACTAAGGGCTATGGCAGATGTGGAGATTAATTGGCCATAATAAATTTCCTATACTGCAGGCAACTCAGGCAGTCCTCAAAATGTTTTCCTACCACTAATAATGAAAATCGCCTACTTGTCACTTTAGCTTTGTGAAATAGCCCAGTTTCCCTGCAAGGCAACTTTGGGATATGCAAAGCTCTGGGTCTGCTTCCTCTGTAGTTAAACCACTGGGCTTTATGTGGTCAGTGCCTCAGTGACTTCTAATATACTCATATTTTACAATAAGGGGTATTTTGTTTTCTTGTATACTGTACAAAATACTCATGGTTTGTGTGGAGACATATTACAAGAGTCGATATTTCTATTGCAGCATTATTTCTATGTTCAGCCAGTTTATATGATATAACTAACTGAGACATTTTAAGTGATAGTACAGAAAGTACAACAAGAATACAAAATTCCTCTTACACTGGTCTTACAAGTGGCCATACATGGGCAGGTTTTAGTTGTCAATTTGTCCCCTTCAGTTCAAGTCGGCAGCTTGTTCACCCTTCTTTCCATGGATGTGTTAAAGACCAGCTATTCTTTGAGATTTAGTGTGGTGTTCACACTCTAGGGGGCCCATTCATTTTTTTTCAGAAATTTTTTCTAATTGTTAGAAATTTTCATATTGACCACGATAATATTGTTAAAATAGTACGACTTTTTTGTGGTTTTTGTTAAATTCTGAGGCCTTTCCTTGTTAATGCTTGAAGTGCCATTGACTTATAGCAGTGGTGCCCATAAAGTCCAGCAAATTTCGGCATTAACCACGAACCACTTCATTAGATTGCTGTTCTGGGTATTTTTTTATCTGCGTATTTCTTGAGATGGTAGACTCCACATTGCTTAAGTCAGGCTCCACTTTTTTTTATAGGGCGTTTATTTAAATGCACCCATAGACATCATATATGCCTGTTGCATGTAAAGTTTTTGTGGTGCTCTCAGAATGGTGATGCAAAGAATATAAGATAATTGATTACTGAACAAGCAAAAAAGGCAAGAACCCATTTACTAAAGATATCTGCCCTCTTCTAGGACTTGAGGTGAGGCAGATTCTGTAGGCTAGCTATTGTGCTGCCAATCAGATTAAAATGAAATGGGGTACAAGCCAGAGATCATAAACAAGCTGTGATAATTAGAAAAGCTGGAATTTTGTGTCTGTATACATTCAATTCATATATATAATATATAATGTCATTGTAGCTTTATAGAAAAGTATAACTGCTCATGTCAGTTTATCCGGGGAAATAATGACAGTCCCTTTCATTACATACAGAACAAGATACTATTGTTCAAGAATTGCTGGTTTAGCCACTATCTTTGGTCCAAGTATTGAATTTAGGTGGGTGTGAGACCTTTGTTAGCTATAGCTGGGAGTGCTATGTGAAAGAGGAAGTTATAAAGTTGCTTTCTTACATATGGTATATTCTTCTGCTGACTTTTCAGTTTCCTGTAATCCTCTAAATGTTGAGGCTTCCATTTTAAATATCAGAACAAATTTCAAGGGCAAATTCAACTTCGCAAATGTACTTGAGCTTCAAATGTTTCTGTATCACATGCTATGCGTATATGCCATCCCTGTTAGCATAGTTGTTTTCTGCAAACATTGATAATGCTACTATATACATACACACATTTATATTGCAAAATGTATGGAACACTTGCGGAGTTACATCTCTGCAGGGATCTTTTCTAATGATGGAAATCAACACACAGGTTCCCATCCACCTGAACACCTAATAATTTCATTTGGCTCCAGGGAAGCTGTATTGATGTCAGAGGGGCTTGTATTTTATTAAACAAATGTTTGCAAACATTTATGAAAAGCCAAAAGTGGGTTAATCAAAACAAAATACATTTTTAAGCAGATTGCTTGAAAGTGTCAGTGCAAAACAGCAAAGCAAGATAATGAGTATACTAGTATACAGTGTTAGTGCACCACAGATCTAAAAATAATAGGAGTTGAAGGAAGCTAAAGTCATCATGATAAAGGGGAAGCCAGTAGTAACAGCCCAAAAGGCATGGCTGTGAGAATAACATACAATACTTGGCAGTCAAAAATATATGAAGCACTATAAATAATATATCTGGCACAAATTTATATATATATATGACCATATGACCATAATTTTCTGTGAAGATGCTTAGTCTGAGCTCTAATATTAGCACACTGGTACCACAAAAAAAGGCTGAGGCAAACAGATTGCTCTTGAGGGCCCAAACAGAGCCTTAGACATTTTATTAGTTATTTATTAGAAACTGAAGCTTCTCTATGTGTCCAGCTTTCGCTGCATGATGTACTGTATTTCTGCTTATATATAAACTAAAACAGTCTCACAATAGAGGGGGTTGCTTATTCAGAGGTCCTTAGGCTAATATCACACAGAGTGTATTCTGGGCAAGCTGAAAACCGTTTGCCAAGAATACGCCCCTACGCTTAAAAATGCTCCTACCTGTGCCTGCACCCGAAAGCATTGAATGCGCTCGGGTGCAGACACAAGTTGCATTTTGCATTTTCGACAGATATCTGCTACTTGCATCTGCACCCGAGTGTATTCTGTACTTTTAGGTGCGGGCACAGGTAGGAGGATTTTTAAGCGTAGGATCGTATTTTCGGGAAGTATTTTTCGGCTTGCTGAGAATACGCTCTTTGTGGCATTAAAGGAAAAGGAAAGGCTGAGTCACTTGGGGGTGCCAAAATGTTAGGCACCCCCAAGTGACTTTAATCACTTACCTTGTACCTCGGGCTGGTTCCCCTGTTAGGAGAAAACCGCACCAGCCCGGGGTACCTGCAGCTTCCTCTTCCTTTGCACGCATGCGCAGTAGAGTGAGAAGCTGAACGTTAACACAAAAGTGAGTGAACACGGAAGGAGGAAGCGCTCGCGACAGGTACCCTGGGCTGGTGCGGTTTTCTCCTAACAGGGGCACCAGTTAGCGATTAAAGTCATTTGGGGGTGCCTAACATTTTGGCACCCCCAAGTGAGTCAACCTTTCCTTCTCCTTAAAACTTATGCTCAACAAAAGAATTTGTTAAAAAGAAAAGAATACATCCACTCATGGTGGGGAAAAAATTTATATACTGCCCATTTAAAACTGCCCTGACCACCGGTACATGAACTGAAGGATAGAAGTGTACCATGAATCAGTTAGTGTTAGTCTGTCAGCATTGCATTACAATACTCTATTGATACCCACTGACCCCAGTGGATAAAAGGCTTTTTTGTGAGCAATACATTTGGTCCTCTTTGCTCCACATAGTCTCTGATCTGCTTAGCTTCTGGGAACTTTTTCCTTCTCAGCGCTGAATATTTGCTGTTCTTGCAGAAAGCTAATGCACTCTTCATTTCCTGTTCTTAAACATGTTTTCCTTCAGATGTCAGGAAATTACTTTTTTCTGCAGTTACTACATTGTGTAAGCTTGCACTTACAGGTATGTGATGTGCTATATGGAATGTTTGGGGTCTGCAGTGTTCCAGATAATTGAATCTTCTGTTGTTTGGAGCACCTTGCCTTAGCGCTGCTAAAAAACATTTGAATACTAGCAAAAAATAAAAAATGAGATAAGTTACCATTAACACTAGTCGATTTACACTAGTTTACTTAACAATGTGCTTAAAATCAATATTGTTTTTTTTAAAGTGACATACAGTTTGTGTAAGTTTTCCCGCACTTTATTTTGGATTTGGTGGTGTCATTTCCAGTTTTCATTTTGCAAGTGGTACGTGCACTCTATTCTTTCTGTATAACTGAACCGTGGTGATTGATGCAGGGTGCTGAGGGAAATCGGAAGCTACCACCTGGTCCTACATTCATAGATTCAGCAGCACTTGATTTGGAACAGTAGGCAGGAAGGACTGAGTGGCATTGAGTGCAACTATATGGAAGTGCAAGGAGCACATTTTAACACAAGTGTTCATATTATCATTTTAAATATACTGTTTATTGGTGTAGAGAAGCAAGTAAGATAGATAAATTACTTTAGATAAGAGTTTATCAAAGGCATTTTATCTTGGCTTAATAATAAACCCATAGGCTTATCTGTCAGTTTATTACTTAACGATGCACAAGTAATTACTTTTGTGAAACAACTGATTTGGCTACAGATAATCCAAGTCCTTCTGCAAGTTTACTTTTATGCAGAACCCCCACTCCCTAAATGTTAAAATGCAACATAAGGAAGGAGAAAGGTGGGAAGAGAGCAGACAAAAGGAAGAATGCAATAGAGATAGGAGAAGAAAAGTGGAAACTTAGAAGACATGAGAAAGTGAAAGTGTTCTAAAGACACAGACGGAAAGACCGATAAGGTGTAGAAAAAATTTAGGGGGGTAGGGATAAATATATACCCCCAATAATGTTTTTATTTTTCTGTTGAGAGTATGGGGTCTTTTATGGTTTTGCTGTAGTAATTATTCTTTTCCTTTTATCAGTATTTGGCCTTGAAAAAAGTGATGAAATGGTGAAAGCAACCTATGACAAATTTGCTTACTGATAACAGTGTGTGCTTAAGCAGCATTTGTACAGGTAACTGCTTTGAACTCTGGCAGTGAATTCCAGTTTATAATCAGGAGCAGACTGGTCATCTGTGTATTCTGGCAAATGCTAGAGGGGCTGCTGTAAGATGCCGTAGATAGTCACTATTTATGGGCCTCTGTGTACTTGAAATTCCAGGGCCTATTTTGAATTCCAGTCCAGACCTGCTTACAGTGGAGGTATAATGATCATTTATGGAAAAAGGACACATTGGTTTGTATGGGTATTCTTAAGAATTAGTACAGGGTTTTTTAAGGGAACCCAAACAAAGTTGTGGATTTGATTTTGTGACCTAAAACTGTCATTAAAATCACTTATTTGTTTAAATTTTTTTCTGATACTTTATTTTGTAAGAAGCTATTTCATGTAATTTGAGGGCATATATGAGAGCTATGAAGTGGTGCTTCCACACACCCAAGCCTCATATACAGTACATCCCAGTTCTTGGTGGGGACCGACATTGCTTTAAAAGTAATTGTATAAACAAATGACTGAGGCAGCAAGGCAATTCAGTGCATAGATAACACAGTAACACCAGGGAAATCCCCCCTCTCTAAATATATATAGATATATAGATATAGATATATGTATGTATATATACTGTATATAATACACAGTCGTGGGCAAAAGTTTTGAGAATGACACAAGTATTAGCTTTCACAAAGTTTGCTGCTAAACTGTTTTTAGATCTTTGTTTCAGTTGTTTCTGTGATGTACTGAAATATAATTACAAGCACTTCATACGTTTCAAAGGCTTTTATCGACAATTACATGACATTTATGCAATGAGTCAGTATTTGCAGTGTTGGCCCTTCTTTTTCAGGACCTCTGCAATTCGACTGGGCATGCTCTCAATCAACTTCTGGGCCAAATCCTGACTGATAGCAACCCATTCTTTCATAATCACTTCTTGGAGTTTGTCAGAATTAGTGGGTTTTTGTTTGTCCACCCGCCTCTTGAGGATTGACCACAAGTTCTCAATGGGATGAAGATCTGGGGAGTTTCCAGGCCATGGACCAAAAATTTCAACGTTTTGGTCCCCGAGCCACTTAGTTATCACTTTTGCCTTATGGCACGGTGCTCCATCATGCTGGAAAATGCATTGTTCTTCACCAAACTGTTGTTGGATTGTTGGAAGAAGTTGCTGTTGGAGGGTGTTTTGGTACCATTCTTTATTCATGGCTGTGTTTTTGGGCAAAATTGTGAGTGAGCCCACTCCCTTGGATGAGAAGCAACCTCACACATGAATGGTCTCAGGATGCTTTACTGTTGGCATGACACAGGACTGATGGTAGCGCTCACCTTTTCTTCTCCGGACAAGCCTTTTTCCAGATGCCCCAAACAATCGGAAAGCGGCTTCATCTGAGAATATGACTTTGCCCCAGTCCTCAGCAGTCCATTCACCATACTTTCTGCAGAAGATCAATCTATCCCTGATGTTTTTTTTGGAGAGAAGTGGCTTCTTTGCTGCCCTTCTTGACACCAGGCCATCTTCCAAAAGTCTTCGCCTCACTGTGCATGCAGATGCACTCACACCTGCCTGCTGCCTTTCCTGAGCAAGCTCTGCACTGGTGGCACTCCGATCCCGCAGCTGAATCCTCTTTAGGAGACGATCCTGGCACTTGCTGGACTTTCTTGGACGCCCTGAAGCCTTCTTAACAAGAATTGAACCTCTTTCCTTGAAGTTCTTGATGATCCTATAAATTGTTGATTTAGGTGCAATCTTAGCCACAATATCCTTGCCTGTGAAGCCATTTTTATGCAACGCAATGATGGCTGCACGTGTTTCTTTGCAGGTCACCATAGTTAACAATGGAAGAACAATGATTTCAAGCATCACCCTCCTTTTAACATATCAAGTCTGCCATTCTAACCCAATCAGCCTGACATAATGATCTCCAGCCTTGTGCTCGTCAACATTCTCACCTGAGTTAACAAGACGATTACTGAAATGATCTCAGCAGGTCCTTTAATGACAGCAATGAAATGCAGTGGAAAGGTTTTTTGGGATTAAGTTAATTTTCATGGCAAAGAAGGACTATGCAATTCATCTGATCACTCTTCATAACATTCTGGAGTATATGCAAATTGCTATTATAAAAACTTAAGCAGCAACTTTTCCAATTTCCAATATTAATGTAATTCTCAAAACTTTTGGCCACGACTGTATATAATATATTACAGAAAGACCCCATATGACTTCTAAAAAATCATTTTAAGAATTAAATTAACCCAGTAGGATTGTTTTGACTCCAGTAAAGATTAATTATATCTTAGCTAAGGTCAACTACAAGGTACTGTTTTATTATTACAGAAAAAAAGTAAATCAATTTTAGAAATCTGAATAATGGATTATTTGGGAGTGGGCCTTCTCGTGATTATATATAAAATGCAAAAAATAGCTGCACTCACTTATTGGAGAAAATGCCCGACAAAGGTCTCAAGAAAGAAAACACCTTGTTTGCCATAAGCTACAGTGATACAGTCATTTCTCATTATTCATCTAATTTCGTTCATCAATCAACTGAGAGCAGATTCATTCAAGTTTTTATAAGAACTATTTATGTAAAGATTTTTTTTTCCCACTATTTGCATCTCCCCTCCATTTGCTGTTCAACCATAGAGTAGAATGGAATACAGAAGTGTAGAATGTATGTTGTGGGTGGTTTGAATCTATGGGTGAAGACACACAGAGCTACTAGTAGCAGTGCGGATCATTTACTGATAATTGTCTCTACATGTGTCTTAGCAAAGGCAATTCTACGTATTGTTTTTGGCAGGGTTATTTCTGGGGTTTAGTAGCCGTGACAAGAATTTGCTTCTAAGTAGCACTGTGTGTCTTCACCCTATGTGCTTGAAGGGAAAGGGTTCAAGTAATTAGTTTGTCAATCATATTTTGTTAGATGAGGAATTTTCTATGTAAATGACACGAGGAATGAATCCATGCAAAAAACATCACTTCAGTAGTGCAGCAGTAATTCGAAATACTGCCTTGCAGTGGTGGGGTGCTGAGTTTGGTTCCCACCATGGGTTGAGCAGCAGGAGTCGAACAGGAGCAGCATGTTCACTGCAGAACTGTTATGTCATTGACAGGATAGAAATAGATTGTTGGCTGGAAGCTGGGTGGAGACTGTCCTAGCATTGCATTGCAGGTGACCTGTGTGCCCCCTTAGCTGCTAACTATATTGCAGTTTCCATAAGCTATTTTTATCCCATGTTGTTGTGGCTGGGCTTTGGTCCATGAGCTCTGAAGATGGCATGTGATTACTTGAGGGTAAAATTGTTCTTTCTAATCCCCTTGTGTATTTTGCCAAAGGCATAAACCGCATAATGTGTTCCACCTATTCTCAGCAATCAGGTTCTGATGTTTTGTGTTTATCCTGCTTTCTGAGAATGCCGTGCGATAGAACTCACCTACATACCAAAACATCCATGACTCAATCTGCATTAGTTACTTATTGTAGCCACTTCTTGCAGTTGTACATATGGAGCTGTGCATTACATAACATTTAGAAATACTGTAGCAGGTGAGTTGTAATATCATATGTTGTGAAGGCTAAAATGATGTATTAGGTTTTTGTTTGGGTGCAATAGTAACATAGTTACTTAGATTTTGGACACACCCATCAAGCTCATCTTTTTTGTCTAAATGAATTCTAGCTGCTTAAATAAACATCTAAAAATACTATGGTTTAAAAAGGGGATGAACAAGATTCCAAGTATTCTGCCTTTTTTTTCTTTATTCAGATGCAGTCTTTAGTAACGTCACACTGCACACGCTCAGGGAGCTCTGGGTTGCTTATGAGAAGCACAAGAATCATTAAAATATTATCCGAAAATGAGGTTACATCTGTCATGGCAGCAATAGGGCTGATTATTCGTTAAAGTAGTTCACTTTTAGGTTGACCTTTAGTATGTTATAAAATGTACTATTTCTAGCAACTTTTCAATTGGTCTTCATTATTTTTCATTTATTTTTAATTTGAGTCGTCTTTTACTGACTCTTTCCAGCTTTCAAATGAGGAACAACCAAATGATCCAGACAACCAAAAAGCTATTGCCCTTTATTGCAATTGTTACTTTTTATTCAGTCCCTCTCCTATTCATATTCCAGTCTCTTATTTAAAGCATGACCTGGTTGCTAAGGTAAGCAAAACCCTAGTAACCAGACAACTGCTTAAATTCCAAGCTGAAGATCTGCTGAACAAAAATCTAAATAGCTAAATAGACCACAAAAAATGCTATTTGGCTCAGAATATCAATATCTACATCATACTAAAGGTTAATTTTAAGGTGAACAACCACTTTACATCTGATGCAGAATACATTGGTTTCAATTCTGACTTGTAATATAAATATGAACTATTACTAGGCTGTTGTTGAAGCCTGTGCCTGAATCAGGCACCAAGTAAATTGTTTCTTAAAGGAGAAGGGAAGGTAAGTGATTATAATCAGTTGGGGGTGCCTAACATTTGACCCCCCCCCCATTGATTTAACCTTTCCTTTTCCTTTAAGGCAGAAGCCAATGGGGTGATACAGGGCCTTTTGTTACCCAAGTAATTTCTAGCTCAGTGGGCAAGCAGCAAATACCTTGCATTCATGTTTTGAGTGTCTATCTTCAGCTAGATGAATGTATTCAGTTGTGTCAGTAACATTCCCTTAAGACATGTATACATTTGTGCATGTTATCGAATACTTTTTTTTCATTAAAAAAATAATTTAATAATAATTTATTACAAAGAATAATTTCTCATTAAAGCTGTGTTCTCTAGAGATATAACCTGATACAGGAATTAAAATTGCCTAGTGTTGATCAGTTTCATGTATGTATGTATGTATGTATGTATAAGTTTATTTATAAAGCGCCACAAGGGTACGCAGCGCTGTACAATCTTCATCATTGCCTTTTGTTACTGACTTGAGGATGGTGCTCACTTCTAATTGTTTCCAAGTATCCAACGTCTCCAGACTACAGGAGGCTCCCGTCGTGGTCTATAAGAACCATACTGAGTTCTCTGCTGGGTGCGGCAAACTTATAATATAAATGACTTTAGGCAATGCACAGCTGCCTGGGGGATTTTCCAGAAAAATAAAAGGGTTTGGAAAGTTTGCACAGTTATGAGTAAAATGATGTTTACAAGAGTTCTGGAACTTTGCTGAGATCATCTGAGAACATTTGTAGCGTGAATAGCTAAGAATTCCCAAGAATTATTTTTCCAAATAAGCCTGGCAGCCTGGCAAATGGCAGACAGCTTGTGAATCAAAAGCTCAATGAGTTTGAGGGTTTTTTTTTACAAGTAGAAAATTCCACCAAGTTCACATAGACAAAGCAGCTTGCACAGAGGTGGCCAAATCAGGCAGAGATGGGCTTATGTGGTGATTGCAAGTAGTTTTTACATGTATGTCAACTCATTCTGCAGCACTGTGCAACAGGCAGGTCCATTATATATTCTTTTAAATGTACTGTAAGTTCCAGCACCCCTCCAGCAGCTGAACACTGGAGGGCCAAAGGATGCCTATGGAGGTATGGTACCTGTTATCCAGGATGCTTGGGACCTGGGGTACAAGATACATATCTGATGACTAAAACAAGCAGCACAATTTATCAAAGAGAGGACAGGTATATATCTAGAGCCCAAAGATGTACTCTTTATAAACGGCCTGTTTCCATGTGCTTAGTTAATACCCTTATTAATACAGATACATTGCATAATTATTTTCAGACCTGCATTTAAAGCTGCTCTCCACCTTCCTATCATCACATCCAAGCAACTGGAGAGCACACCTTACAGCAGGGGTCCCCATCCTTTATTATTTGTGAGCCATAAAGACTTAAAGAGCAACACAAGCATCATAAAATTTCATGGAGGCGCCAAATAAGGTTTGGGGGCACTCGGAACAACATCCAAGGGGCTGGAGAGCAACATGTTGCCTCCGAGCCACTGGTTGGGGATGACTGCCTTACAGCCTTTAGCAGTGTCTTAATTACAGATCCTTTTTTTTTTTTTTTTTTTTTTTTTGCATCACATCTAGATCAAGACTAGGGGGTCATTTACTAATGCGCAGATTTTTTTTTTTTTTTTTTTCCCCGTTTTGGATTTTTTTTAGCTCTAAAAGTTGCAGAATTTTTTTTTTTTTTCGAGATTTACTGTGGAAAACTAGTAAAAATCCCAATCTGACAATTCATCAGTTAAAACTTGCCGAGATCATGTAGAAGTCAATGGCAAATGTCCCTTCCCTTTCCTGGAGGATTTTTTTTTTTTTTTTGCTTCAAACTTTAAAGGTTTAGGAATTTAGATGTTTTGCAACTTTTTCCTGCACAGACTTTTTCTGTTCAGACTTTTTAGTAAATGTAAGACTTTTGTGGAAACTGATTTATTTGAATATTAGAATTACATTTAAAAAAAAAAAAAAATGTTAAGAGTTTAGCAACTGCCCCCAAGAGGCCGCTTCATGATCCAAGATTTGGTTTTAAATGAACTATGAATCACTTTTCAATTACTGCTTTTCTGTCATACAAGGAAATGTTACTGTATATTAAGGGGATAATAGTGATCTACCCAAACCACAGTGTATCAGCCCATAGGTTGGGAACCCGTGGTCTAGAGAAAATCCCTCATTGAAGGCAGCAATGTTTTTACTTAAAGGAACAGTAACACCAAAAAAATGAAAGAGCTTTAAAGTAATAAAAATATAATACACTGTTGCCCTGCACTGGTAAAACTGGTGTGTTTGCTACAGTAACTCTACTATAATTTATATAATAAGCTGCTGTGTAGCCATGGGGGCAGCCATTCAAGCTGGAAAAAAGGAGAAAAGGCACAGGTTACATAGCAGATAAGTTCTGTAGAATACAATAGTGTTTTATCTGTTATCTGCTATGTGCCTGTGCCTTTTCTCATTTGAATGGCTGCCCCCATGGCTTCACAGCAGCTTATTTATATAAATTATAGTAGACTTTCTGAAGTAAACACACAACTTTTACCAGTGCAGGGCAGCAGCACATTATATTTTAGTTACTTTTATACACTTATTTTTTGGTGTTACTGTTCCTTTAAGCACACTTTAAATGGATAACTGATAGGATCTGTTAATTCAATCAGATCCGGAAATAATAAGACAATACCTTGTACTTGATGTTAAGGGCTGTGGCACACGGGGAGCCTAGTCGCCCGTGACAAATCTCCCTTGGCGCGGGCGACTAATCTCCCTGAAATACCATCCCACCGGCGAGTATGTAAACCGCCGGTGGGATGGCATATGCGGCACTGTGATTTCCCCGAAATGGCGGAAGTTTCCTCTCAAGGCAACTTCCGCGATTTTGGGGAAATCGTGGCGCCGCATATGCCATCCCACCGGTGGTTTACATTTTTGCCGGTGGGATGGCATTTCAGGGAGATTGGTCGCCCGCGCCAAGGGAGATTTGTCATGGGCGACTAGTCTCTCTTTGTGCCAGAGCCCTAAAGGGGAACTCCAGCTTTGTTTTGTTAAAGAGCCACACACAACAAAGAAACCCCTAATATACCTATCACTGTAATCTGTTGCTTTAAAAAGTAATAAATAAATACCATGTTTATATGCTGAAATCCTGCTGCAAAATTGTCCTTCTCTTTTTGCATCAAATGAAATCCTGGCAGGGGAGGAGGGACTAAAACACTTACAGACCGCATGCAGGAACTTCATAACCCACAATGTATTGCACTGTGATGTTCCTTGCCTTATTGATGTCACAGTGTCCAGGGAATTGTGGTATTTGGAGAATGCAGGCTGAGGACAGTCAATTACTGTTAAATGTTTTCAAAAGTAGTCCGTTTGGGGAACAGGGGGCCAGGCTTAGGTAACTGTTCCAAACCGTATTATTACTTAAAATAATGTTTACTTTTCAAAAAGCTTGTATTTGGCTGCAGTTCCCCTGTAAGATATTAAACATCAGTTATGATATCAAAATGGTGCTTTTCTTTGATAATGTTTTAAGTAGCCTTAAGACATGCTCCATATTACAGTCCCATGGTTCTTTGTCCACGGGTTTGCACGCTTCCCAAACGTTCTGTATAATAAATGTCTAACCTGTATGTAGATATCTGGCATGATGGCATTAAATATTGCATTCATTCTGTGCTGTTATTCTTGCTTTTTCCTGCAATGCAGTCAGGAAGAAACAAACACATGCGGATCCTATGCGCAAGGAAATGGGCCTCTTTTGGGGAGTGTTTCCAAAGTGTTCCTCAGAAAGGGGCCCTCTGTTTACCCTTGATTGGAACATCAAAGTCCCCAGGACTGGATTTTTACAGTTTAATCCTTTAAGCAGAAAATTGAGCATCTGTTAGGATGAAAGGGGGTTCTGTAGGTGGGGTTTCCAGCCTCTATCCATGCAGCTGTTGTTAAACTACATTTCCCAGCGTTGTCCTACAGCTGTCTATGATGGGAGGAGAAACACTTGGAGATAAACTACTATAGGTCATATTTACTAAAATCTATTGAATACTTATAGAATGAAAATACTGTGGCACTATAAAAGATAACCCATTCATTATGGGGTTATGTAATAAAAGGCACTAAGTTTGCCCAGGAGCAATAACCCATAGCAACCAATAAGATGTTTGCTTTTAAACGCTGTCTAGTAATGCTATCTGCTGATTGGTTGCTATAGTTTACTGCTCCTGGGCAAACTTAGTGCCTTTTATAGTTATAGTTATAGTTTATACCCCTATAGTTTACAAAAAGGGAAAATCGCTCCAGAGGTGTAGATTTGTATAAGGCTGAAAGGCATGCTGTCAGCCTGTTGGTTCTGTTAGTTATTGTATCCTGTAAGTTGTTTGGCTGTCGGAGCTCTCCAGTGCCTGCCAATCCACATAATCCTGTTGTATGTGCAGCGAGGCCGTGGGACCATTAAAAGCAAGAGGGCCTACTGAAATATTAACCAGCTTGGCAAAAGGTGTAACTAGAATTTACTTGGCTCCCAGTATAATTATTTCAGAGCCCTATTTGGGCCCCTCAGCAGTCACATGGTTTGCTTCATCTATAGTTACTCTCTTGGGTTGAACTCGGTCATCGTTCAAACTAACATACTATGTTACCCCTCTAAGGACTCTTTTAATATGTTGTTGTGCAAATTTGAAGAGGTTTAATATTCAAGATAATTAACCGCTAACCTGCTTCGTATTGGTACCATAAGTCCTACATAAATTATAGATCATTATGTGTGTGTGTGTGTGTCTGCTACAGGACTCCATACTGTAGCAGCTGCTAATGACTGTCATGAAAGACATTCTATTGTAGCATTTCTATAGAGAATATGAGGCCTTTGTGTTGTTTGTATGTACCGGTTTATCATATGTTGTATAACATTTAATGATGCTGCTCCAATCATTTTTTTAACAAGTTAAAAGGAGTGTATAAGGTCGGATGTAGCTTTCTCAATAGTGTCTCATTTTTGTGTCTACTAGTGTGGTTTACAAATTGTACTTATGGTGTAATACCTTCATTTGACTTATTTAATTCTCTTTACAGTGGGGGTTTTAAACTTAGCTGTGGCTGAACTATGAGTCTCAAGGGTGTGGGGAGACTCAAACTGGTAATGGCAGACTAAAGGCAGACGGGGGAGAGGGATAAATTGCAGTTTAAAGCAGTTTCCTTACTGAACTTTTTTATAAGCAGGTTGGCATTGACACAAAAGCATAACACAATACAGTCACTTCTCCCAAAGTGTCTGGTTAGTTAGATGAAGGAACGCCTCAAGGTGGCCATACACGGGCCGATACTAGCTGCCGATATTGGTCCCTTAGACCAATTATCGGGCCATGTAGGGGCACAAACGAAGGGCCTGCCCGACCGACATCTGGCTTGATATCGGCCAGATATCGATTGTGCAGGTTAAAAAATGTATTCGGATCAGGGACCACATCGGCTCGTTGATGCGGTCCCTGAACTGACTGCGCCTGTTACCGATGTTCTAATTCAAACTAGGCTAACCGAATTAGCCTGAATTCACCCGATATCGCCCACCCGTAGGTGGGGATATACAGAGATCGCCAAGCTAGCAGATGTTAACGTGTATGGCCACCTTTAGGGTCTGTATGAGTTTTCTCACAAACAAGGTGTACAATATATGTATATTAAATTTTGAAATTTCACATGGGGCTAGCCATATTCTTCATTTCCCAGGGTGCCACGGCCATGTGACCTGCGCTCTAATAAATTTCACTCACACTTTACTGCTGAGCTGTAAGTTGGAGTGGGAAGTTAACAAGATTGCAGCTCCCAGTAGATATCAAAATAGTACTCAATAGTAAGAAATCCAAGTCTGGCTTGGGACTCCTCCAGTTACATGGGAGTAGGAGAAACAATAGGTTACCTAAAAGCAGTTCTAATGTGTAGCGCTGGCTCCTTCTGAAAGCTCAGACTCAGGCACAATGCACTGGGATGGCGCCTACACACCATTATTATAACTATAAAAAAAAATTATTTATTCTTGGTTCAAGAATAACATTTTAACTGGTAGAGTGAATTATTGCTATGCTATGTGTAATTTAGAAATAAAAATTATACCATAAAAATCATGACAGAATCCCTTTAACCCCTTTTCCTTTAAACCCCCTTCTGCAGCCCATATTGTGCACCTAAAATACACATTTTAGGGCAGACAGGTGTGTTAGAAATCACCCTTTCATCCTTGACTTGTGGCCCAATTCTTTTCCCCTCTAAAGCCTCATTCAGCTTATAGACTGACTGCTTCATTTTGGCTGCTGCTGCCAAGTGGCAAAAAGACAGACCTTGGCACCAACATTTTTGCTTGATTGTTTATTTCTATCAGGGACAGTGACAGATGGACAGGAATGTCCATTGTACTTCACTGCAGGGCAGTGGCAGTCATGCGTCATAGTCCCAAAGGCCATAAAGTAGTGAAATAAGAACAGAGTTACTTTCATTGTGTAACCAGCTTTATTTTGATGTATTCCAGACCTGTAGTAATCCCAAACTTGCCAAATCTCACTTTCAACTGGTTTCAGCCCTGCACAGTTGGAAAGGAGAGCGTGTCTCTGACACAGCATGACTAAGCAAAGATTGTCTGAACGTGTTCTGTAAGCCTAACCTTACATAGTGTTGTGGTATAGACATAATGCACTTGCTCAGGCAGCTTAAATGCAGCTTTTTAACCAGCACACAAATCTGGATACCAGCCAGATTCTGGCACACACCCTGCAAAGTTACAGCTATTTTCTTTGCTATTCTATTTTCTTTCATTCGTGTTCTTACTTTGAGCCTCATGCACTTTTAGTTCAGGCCAAATATTTAGATAGAACCAAGCCAATGCATTCCTCTGGGCATTTCATGTACTTGGGTATACAGATGTGGCTTCTGTTGTCAACAAATCAATGATCTAGAAAGCTCTGAAAATACTGGGATTCATATAGTCCATAGAATGTATCTGACAACTGCAGTAAAAGACCAAACGCCATTGTATGTAAAGGTCCCCATAAACGGGCCGTTAGTAGCTGCCGATATCGGTCCCTTGGACCGATTCGGCAGCTAATCGGCCCGTGTATGGACACTACTGACGGGCCTGCCCGACCGATAACTGGCCTGAAATCGTCCAGATCTCGATCAGGCAGGTTAGAAAATCTGGTCGGATCGGGGACCGCATCGGCTTGTTGATGCGGTCCCCGGACCGACTTTTCCTATACCCGCCATTATAATTCGATCGTTTGGCCCCAGGGCCAAGTGTCTGGTTAGTTAGATGAAGGAACGCCTCAAGGTGGCCATACACCGGCCGATACTAGCTGCCGATATTGGTCCCTTAGACCAATTATCGGGCCATGTAGGGGCACAAACGAAGGGCCTGCCCAACCGACATCTGGCTTGAAATCGGCCAGATATCGATCGTGCAGGTTAAAAAATGTATTCGGATCAGGGACCACATCGACTCGTTGATGCGGTCCCTGAACCGACTGCGCCTATTACCAACGTTCTAATTCGAAATAGGCTAACCGAATTAGCCTGGATTCTCCCGATATAGCCCATCCGGGATATTGCCAAACAAGCGGATCTTATGGTGTATGGGGACCTTAAGACCTGAAAAGCATAAAGGAACACAATGGCTTGAGGCAAATTCTTCACCATGGGTTAAGAAGCCAACAAACATCATATTGATTGTGATGGGGAATGTGATACTTTTTTCCTTTTTCAAATTGTGTCTGCACTGTGAACAAGCTCCTGAAGATGCATTCTCTCCTCTCCCATATGCAGTAATAAAAGGTCTTATTGGAAAAGAAAAAATCTTCAAATAAGTCTTAAAAAATTGTAAAATCTATGGCCCTGATATAAAAGTTCCAAGGTGCCGACTCTCTAGGTTTTATGATTCCAGGTTGCAGTTAAATCAGTGCTGTTCTGCATGTAGCTATTTTACTAAGGCATGTAAAGGGTAAAGCACAATAAACAGTTCTAATCTAAACAAACAAATAAATATTGCTCGAATAAATTTTTTTCTTAACTGGTTCGATTGTGCCTTTTAAATGGGACCTATCACCAAGGCATAAAAAGCTGTATAACAAACATGAAACCCTAATTCCCCCTCCCTCTAACTGTGAATCTTGTGCATAAGCATTGGTCCCCCTTTTAGTACATACACAAGATTTGGGGATGATGCAAACCTTGTCTTGATAACCGTGCCTGCAAAATGGCGCCTGCTTGCTTGCCGTGATTGTGAATTCAAAGAGTGAAAAAAACAAGATTAAAATAATTTATATTTATATATTTAGTGTAACTAAAGTTTCCTTTGCCTGGCTAGCATAATAGAAAAGTGTTTTGAATTATTATATTATTATATAATTATTTCTTAGGATAATGGGTCCACTTATATTACATTTGCTACTTAGATTTATTTTGATGTGTTTATTGACAAAATGTTAAAATAAATATTAGTGTACTTTTTTTTTTAATAATGTTTAGGCTGCATTAGCAATAATGGTACAAATGTATTCCTGTGTTTCAGGATTCTAATCTCACCTGGTATACAGAAAATCCAGATTTCACCAAGTGCTTCCAAAATACAGTCCTGATATGGATTCCATGCATCTACCTCTGGTTCTGCTTACCGTTCTACTTTGTATACCTCCGGAAAAATGACCAAGGCTACATCCAAATGTCACACCTCAACAAGGCCAAAACAGTAGGTTACTTTTTTTTCTCTCAATGAGACATCAGCTTAAATGATCATGACAAACCCTTCAGGGACTGCTTTATGCTAATAATTACAGTAATGAAGAAATCCTTATACATTTTCTTTTATAATTGTAACAGATTAGCACTGACACTGAGCATTATTTATTTGCCTTAAACTTGTATTCCCTTTTGTAGGCTATAGGTTTCATCTTATGGCTTGCCTGCTGGGCAGATCTCTTTTATTCATTCTGGGAAAGGAGCCAGAGTATTTATCGTGCTCCAGTATATGTTGTGAGCCCAACTGTACTTGGTATAACAATGGTAAGTTAAAGTATGGTCTGCTTTTGTTTCACTGTTTCGTAACACATTAAATTATTTAGTGCTACTAATGTGCTGAGGCCCAGATGCAAAAATATAGTTACAACAATTGTGTCTTTGCTGGAGTACCTTTAGAGCTGTCTAAAGAGCTAATTTTATGCAAGGGAAAGATGGTGTGCTTCTTTAACATAGTTCCATAGGGTTGAAAAAAGACCAGACTCCATCAAGTTCAACCCTTCGATGTAAATCCAGCACACACAAACCTATACTGACCTATCTATACACTCACATACGTAACCATATATATGAACTGTAGATTTTAGTATCACAATAACCTTGGATATTATGCTTGTTTAAGAAGTCATCCAAGCCCACTTTAAGACATTAACAGAATCTGCCATTACAACATCACTAGGAAGGGCATTCCACAACCTCACTGCCCTCACCGTGAAAAACCACTTTAGCTACTTTAAAAGAAAGTTTTGTTCCTCTAATCTAAAGGGGTGGCCCGTGGTGCGCTGGTAGTTTTTATGGGAAAAAAAGAACACCCCCTATCTGCCTATAATCCCCTCTAATGTACTTGTACAGAGTAATCATGTCCCCTCGCAAGCGCCTCTTTTCCAGAGAAAACAACCCCAACCTCGACAGTCTAACCTCATAGCTTAAATCTTCCATCCCCTTTACCAGTTTAATTGCAGTCTCTGCACTCTCTCCAGCTCATTAATATCCTTCTTAAGGACTGGGGCCCAAAACTGCACTGCAAACTCAAGGTGAGGCCTTACCAGAGACCTATTAAGAGGCAAAAGTGTGTTTTCATCCCTTGAGTCAATGCCTTTTTTTTTATACAAGACAGCACTTTATTTGCTTTAATAGCCACACAACAACACTGCCTGGATTTAAGGTGGCCATACACGCACCGATATTATCGTACGAAACCTCGTTTCGTACGATAATCGGTGCGTGTATGGCATGTCAGCGAGCCGACCGATATCGCAGGAAGCTGCTGATATCGGTCGACTCGCCGATCGGCCAGGTTAGAAAATTTTGATCGGGCGCCATAGAAGGCGCCTGACCAAAATTCTCCCTTCAGAGCTGAATCGGCAGAAGGAGGTAGAAATCCTATTGTTTCTACCTCCTTACCTGCCGATTCAGCCCTGAATGGTGTGTGGCGGATCTGACGATGTTTCGTGTGACCGCCACGTGTATTTTATATATTTATTCCCTAGCTAGCCTTAATATATATTGCAGGGATGTCCAGGAAATATATGTCTATGAAGATTTTCATTCATCTAGGTCATTGTATATCTAGTATAAATAAATTTAAAGCAACTGGACTTGTTTGGTAATCATTGAAATGATTCAATGATTACTTCAATGTTTACCAAACAAGTCCAGTTGCTTTAAATTTATTTATACTAGATATCCAGGAAATATACTGAACCATAACACTCTATATCTTCCTTCAGCTTAGTTGTCATGGCATAGAACAGAGGAAAGCTTCATGTTTTTTCATTCCTTTTGTGCTGCTTATTTTCTTTTAGTCTAGAATTTCACTGGAAACATATTTTACACTGAATTTTATTTTCTATATTTTGCTTTTACAGCTGCTAGCTACTTTTTTAATCCAGTATGAAAGAATTAAAGGAGTACAGTCTTCAGGTGTAATGTTGAATTTCTGGATCGTTGCGTTGTTGTGTGCCATAATAATCTTCAGGTCCAAAGTTCTACATGCCTTAAAACCGGTAAGCCATCTTATTGCCTACAAGTGAGTACTGTATAGATTTCAGCTGTATTCAGGTTATAATTGTTATAGACAAAGCTGTGCTTGTTAATAAAAGTGAAAAAAGAGGGAACATGAGACCCAACAACAGTGATGCCTGCTGATTAGTTATTGTTATTGCATTTAGAGCGCAGTTGCCTCTTATTGTTTACTATATTATTAACTATAAATGTAAATTTGCAGCTCCATAGCTATACAAATAACAGGCTGAATGGGCCAAATTGGCAGATTAAATCTGGCCATGTATGGCCACCTTTAGTGTTATGCAGCCTGTCACTGCTAGTGTCAGGTGGACTCCATTCAAGTAAATGGCGGGCTGCATGGTCACATCTGGGCTCTTCTAGACACCAATAAAGAATACACCCTGTCCTATAAGCCTTTGTATTCAAATATTAGAAGTATGAAGATGAAACACTTGTGACAAGCGCAGCAGGAGACTCTTCCTGCTACTGGGAATGGAATACTGATTTTATCAGCCTTCATGTGCCAACCAGAAAGCTCCCTTGAATTGCAAGATGCATGTTAAACCTTATTGATATCTGGATGTTTTTCTCGTTTTCTTTTCACAGGATGCTCAGATAGATGTCTTTCGGGACACCACATTCTATATATACTTTTTGCTGGTGTTGGTGGAGCTTATTCTTTCAGCCTTTCCAGACCGGCCACCTCTGTTTTCTGAAAGAGTCAATGACCCTGTAAGTGACAGTCTTGCCCTAATGTAAGCCAGTGGTCTGCGAACCACTGTGAAATATATTAGACAGGTATAGTGGGGTGATCCCCAACTAGATATTGGGGTAATGTAATAAAAAGGAGGAGTGTGAGCTGTGCCATGTAACCCATACCAATCTATCAACTGGTAGTATTTAACCTGTCTGGCTACCTGTTGGGTTACTAGATCTAAAGCAGATTTTGTCTGTTATTACCCCATGATCACCAAAACCTGATTAATGTATAAGAGGTGCAAAGCTTGCTACTGTTCCCAATATCATTCTGTTACGCGTTTTAGAATTTGTTTTACTAGTATAATCCATAGGCTGTTTTTTTGCTTTGACACGGTTACATTTAGCTACAGGTGACTTCCCCCAATATATTTAAATTTATATAATAATTTATATAGGTTAGTTAGTGTACGCCAGGTTTTAACATTGCTTTTCTGAAGAATTTTTCTTCAATCACTGAAGTGGAATGTGAGTTTGGGGGATAGTCCTCAAAGCTTTTTTCAAGGGATTAGTGAAATCTAAGAAAAATGTGATTATTAGGCAGTCCTTTGTATTTGTCTTATATAATCACAGTGAGGTGCTTTTCTTGTGATTCCCACGTTCAACTACATTATTTAATTCTTGTGCATGTTTAACAGAACTTTTCCTTCCTACCGAACCTCTATGGTAGTCCAGTTTCTTATTTTATTGTAAGACAAAATAAAGGCTCCAACTGACCGACCCTGTCTTTTCAGCCCCTATATAGTTCCTTCAGAGCTTTGACCCATTTTTTAGCCATTTTTATGAATGACGCCTTTTTTCGTTGATGTTCTTATAAAGCAGTAAAAATTAATTTTTAATGTTATAAAAATCTCAATATCACTTTGACATTGTGCTTGGAGTCATAATCCTGCTGAAAGATGAACCCTTGCCCATGCTTCAGTTCTTGATATTTATTTGCTGTCAAACCCATTTTTTTCCCTTTAGAACCCTTGTCCAGAGTCAAGTGCATCCTTCCTTTCCCAGATCACTTTTTGGTGGATAAGTAGGTAAGCTATGTTCATTGAGCATGCACAACATATAGGTAGAGAACACTCATTCTGTCAACACTCCAACCTTATACAAGAAGTACAAGTGTCATAAAAAGCATTGAAAACATTTTTATGAGCCTTTTAGAATCCCTGAATTGCCATTTCTGTATTTCAAAGCTTTCTGGATGATGGGTTTCTAGATAATTGATCCCATACCTCTCTAAGTTTGTTTATAAACAATAACGGAAAAATATATATAAACACAACTAATTGGTCTTGACCAAGACAATATATTTTTCTGTTGTAAAAGCCCCAATAAAATAAATTTGCAAGCAGTGGTTGGACTTGTAAAGTATAATATGCTGCAGATCTCTGATGATGGTCTGATGACAGCAAGTATCACTGTAAGGTGTAAGCAGGCACCATCATTGAATACATCTTCTCAAGCAATTCACAGACTGTGCAGTATACATAAGCACTTTCTAGTGGCTTTCTGAGGAATAGTAAATAGTCACATATCAGATGAGTCATGTTTCATCCTCTTCTCTATAGCAGACAAATGCAGGTGCAGAATGCCAAAGAAGCCTTAGGGCTTTATTGCCTCAGCTCTTCACTATGTAGGTTTCTATCAACTCTATTATGGTGAGTCATTTTATCCCTTTAGACCAGATAATTGTTTTTGTTTTTCTTGTAACTTTTGGGTTTCAAGGCCCTTTTGTAGCCCCCGCAATTTTCAAACAAAGCTAGAGACGTCCAGAAATAATAGTAACCCCTCCTTTAGTGTTACAAGAGTATCCAGAACAAGACACTACCATTTACTCCAAACATTATCCTAGCTTTCATGGCTGGTTCTCCTTTGGTAAACTACATTAGACTCCCCTCTGAGAACATCTGCATGAATATTTTGTCAATGTGTTTGGTCTTAATCATGTTTCTGCTTTATGTTGCTGTTTTATATAGGATGATGGTTCAGGGATTTAAGCGGCCATTGGAAGCTAAAGATTTATGGTCCTTAAACAAAGAAGACAAATCATTGGAAGTTGTACCTGTCCTATCCAAGAATTGGGAAAAGGAATACAACAAAGCCAAAGCCAAAAAGTACGCCTTTTTTGTAAAGCAAGTTCTATGTGTATCCCCATGTAGATATCTCTAAGCAGACAGCCTAAATTTATGTGTAGGCTTTTCTGCCCCCCAAAAAGTTATTATATAACCTAAACTCCCACTGTTAGGCTAAGGGCACAGGCCACTTTAATTTTTGGTTTTACCAATGAGCTACCACTTTCTGATGTTCTGTGTCATATCCAACATTAATTTTTTAGTCTTTTCCAATTTTTTTTTTACGGTAAGTAGTATCAACCTCCCAGCATTATTTAAATTTAAAGTTAGGACACACTCGGTCCTTCCCCTTTTGATTTTTGGATTTCCCACCTTTTCTAAGTACAGTATTTATTGTTGGGCAAGTCACCTGTTGAAACTGAACTCATTTAATGCCCTACATTCAGTGACTGCAGAGTAGGAGAAGAAAATCTGTTAAAGTGTGTTCTGTGATTTTTTTATTGTTTTTATTTTTACCTCTTCCTACAGGGTCCCATTGAAAATGGTGTACTCACCCAAAAAGCAAACCAAGAAACTAAACTCAAAGGAGGACGTCAGAGAGGAGGCAGAGGCTCTCATTGTTAAACCAGCCCCTAAGGAATTGGAGCCATCATTGCTTAAAGCACTTTACAAAACCTTTGGTCCTTACTTTTTCATTAGCTGTTTCTTTAAATTTTTTCATGATGTTTTGATGTTTTCTGGACCTCAGCTCTTACAGTAAGTACTTTGTGCGTAGCAGTAATGCTACACAGTTTGCAAATGTTAAAAACAGTAAAAAAAAAATGTATTGTATTGAAATCCAACACCAGCCGAAGACAAGACGCTCTGGACTCTCTAATCAAAATTCCCCTGCCAGCATAACCTTTAGAGATTGATAGTTACTGACTAATAAAAAGAGAGGAAATAGGAGTCTGCACTGTTTCCTACCAAGACAAATAGTATTTGTGGAAGTCCAAACTATACTGATTCCATGAGCCACACCACCTCCTGTCACTTCTGTGTCAGCTGATCAGGCCTGGACTGGCAATCTGTGGATTCTGGCAAATGCCAGAGAGGCTGCTGTAAGATGCCACAGACCAGTGCTGTCCAACTGGTGGCCCGAGGTTTCCCCCTATGTGGGCCCCCCCCCCCCCCACCTGCCTGGCTTCTGTGACTGCTTACCTTAGTGCAAGCTTTAAATGGTATTCATACTGAGATTAACTGGCCCGTGCATAGTTCACACCTCAAATTCAGGCTGTAAACCCCCTGTATGATTCACACCTTTTAGTCCCTGCATTGTTCACAACTCAGGCCAAACTGTTAACCTGAGTTCGCCTGTTCACAAATCAGATAGACTGTAGGAACAGTGCCAGCATTGTGTCATTATATGTACTGTTCTGTATGCCTGTTCTATGCTGCCAGGGGAGGAGGAGGCGGCATATAGATTTAAGGGTATGGCATAATATGACATAATAAATTGAATGATATCCCTACAGTGAGCACCAACCATTTGGGGTTTTGCTGCGCTACCACCATAAATGTGGGCTGTAGAACTTGATCCCTGTGGGCTGTACAGGGGCTGTAGAACTTGATCCCTGAATAATTATAAATGGACACATGGGCACTGAGTACACTTGCCATTAGCATTTTATTCCCTTCCATGAAGCATATACTACTTATACAGTGTAATATAAGAGACAGCCTGCAGCAGAAAAGAAAGGGGAAAACTAGTTTCAGTCACTGTTTTACTCATTGTCCCGTGCTTTTTAGTCACAGTTTCACTTATATTTCCCAATCTTCCCCAGTTAATATACATAACAGAAGTTATAGAGTACTAGTATCTGAACCTCTCAACACAAAAGGCATGATGGTGCGTTTAGCTGAAAACCAGGTCTTTCAGTGACTGATATTTAAGCCTCTCTTTTGCAGTTGTCAGTAAGGGTAAATGACCCATTTATTTTTTTATAGACATCAAAAATGTCATAGACGTGTGTAATCTCTTTTTATTTAAAAAATAAAGTGGAGGCAAAATATATTATAACTGTTATTAGGGCATTAATAATAAGACACCTGTCCTTGTTTTGGCTTTCTCAGGCTGCTCATAAAGTTTGTTGGTGATAAGGATGCCCCCGATTGGCATGGGTACCTATACACATTTCTGTTGTTCTTCTGCGCCTGTCTTCAGACCCTCATCCTTCACAAATACTTTCATATCTGCTTTGTCACTGGCATGAGGCTGAAAACTGCTGTTGTCGGACTTGTCTACCGCAAGGTACAAATTAGCATCACAGACAAGATTTTCTGTGTATTATAACATTGAAATTGTTGGATCTTAGCTGGCATGGAATAATTCTGCTTTTACGTTCCTAGCATTAGAGGTAGAAATGTGCAAAATATTTTTAATAGTAGATATGTCTGTTACAGAAATGCCAGACTTAAGGGGGGGAGCAGTTTAAGCAGAAGATGGCCATACAATGGCTAATTCTCTACAGTATTTGATAGGATTGCAGTAATATCTATAATAATGGCCCTCTGAATTGGCACACGTGTCAATATCTTCAGCCAAACTGCTTAGCTAAATCTGGCCATGCTTTTCTTTTATAATATGTTTAATAATAAATGCAGGTTGCTGGGCTACACAGATTGCAGACTGTAACAGTGCAGCCCTTTTTTTTTTTTTTAAAAAAGTTATATTTTTTTTATTAATTTTACAACATCATGAAACAATAAAATACAAAACAGTGTTTGATATACTGACATTGGAATGGTGTCAAGTCGAGTTTAGGTCAATACAAGCAAGGATACTATTGGTAGGCATTGCAGTTGTCACTATATAGGTGACTATGTTTAGTTGTCAGGTCGGTCACACTCAATATAAGGGGGTGAGCTATGTGTCCAAGTTATCTTAGTTGCACCAGTTTCCCCAGATCTTATCAAACTTATCATATGCACCCCTTGTTTCATAAGTTAATTTAATGAGGAGAAGAGCTCCATTCATCAGCCATCTCCAGAATGTTAGGGAGGGAAGGGTATCTCCCATCCAGTGCATAATTACTGTTTTTTTGGCATAGAACAGGGATCCCCAACCTTTTATACCCGTGAGCCACATTTAAATGGAAAAAGTGTTTGGGAGCAACACAAGCATGAAAAAGATTTCTGGGAGTGCCAATAATAGCTATTATTGGCTATTTAATAGCCCCTATGTGGACTGGCAACCAACAGAAGGCTGTGTTTGGCATTATACATGGTTTTTATGCAGCCAAAACTTGCTTCCTTAGCAGAAACTCAACAATAAGCACCTGCGTTGAGGCCACTGAGAGCAACATACAAGGAGTTGGGGAGCAACATGTTACTCACGAGCCGCTGGTTGGGGATCACTGGCATAGAACATGATATTGGGTCCACTATCTGTGGTGTACTCAGTTCGCTTACCAGTGTTTCCATTATAAGTGCAGCCCTTTTAGTTGTATTTTCTAAAACTGTCCCCTGTTTTGCACCTGATTAGATAAAGCTTGACACTCTCCTAACATGCCAGTTTGGTTCTGCAACCCACTCTTTTTACCCATCTGTTAATGGACCCCTTCAGTCTTCTTCATAGCTGTTACTTGCATCTGCTTATTTCTCAGGCTCTGGTCATCAACAACTCTGCCCGTCGCACTTCCACCATTGGAGAGATTGTTAATCTAATGTCTGTGGACGCACAGAGGTTTATGGATTTGGCCACTTACATAAACATGATATGGTCTGCTCCACTTCAGGTTATATTGGCATTTTACTTGTTGTGGCAGGTGAGTCCACACCTTTTTACTCTTTTATTTTAATGTGTGATAATCAGTATTTGCTTAAATAGATGTATTACTGTGGCCCTTCCATTGTACATCAAAATCAATAATATGTAATTGGTCAGCTTTGTTTTAAAGTAATGATGTTAAAGATATAGATGAGTCAGTGCTAAAAAGAACCTAGAGGCTCAAGCTTTAATAAATTAGCTCCTTAGTTTATTATTCTTATTCTTATTATTATAATAATAACATTGATTTTTCTCATTTTAGAACCTGGGTCCATCTGTGCTAGCAGGTATAGCTGTCATGGTCCTGTTGGTTCCTGTAAATGCAGTGATTGCAATGAAGACTAAAAAGTATCAGGTAATGGGCCAACTGCTTATGGCAGCTTAGAATGTAGGGGTCAGGCTTTGGTGGGTAAATCTTTTTTTTCTTTTTCTTATGCATATTCACCTTCATACTTGTATATGACTTCCAGTGTGCACTACATTTATATCACATAAGAAAAAACGAATGAGTTACCTTAGCATTGTCATTGTTTGTTAGAATTGTCACTCCGTTGGGCTCGTTCACACTATAAAAATAAATACATATGAAGAGGCGTGTACAGGGTGGGCCATTTATATGGATACACCTTAACATAATGGGAATGGATTCCCATTATATTAAGGTGTATCCAAATAAATGGCCCACCCTGTATAATAAAATGTATGCTTATGTTGGTGGCACCATGCATTTTCTCCGCTGCTGTGACTAGTGTGTGTACTTGTGTCAATGATTGTCACACAATAGTTGCCTAGAAATGTCAACTAATGGCGACACAGGTGCTTCCAGGCAATTTTGTTGTTTGGTTGGGTACCAGTCAGTGGAAGACTCATCCCATCTTCTAACCCACTGTAATAGCTGAGCCCATAGTCCAGTTGTGGGACAAAACTTAGGGGCACATTCATGAAAAAACAAGTTTGAATCCCGAATGGTAAAAATTCGCATTGGATATGAAAAATTCTGAAGATCGCAAATATCACAAAAATGCTTACGAAAAAATCGCATTAGTCACAATAATATCGTATTGGCGATGCGAAAGTCACGAAATTTTCATACCGAACGATTTTAAACAGAGGCAGAACCTTTTCTGAATGTTTTGCGCAAGCGTACGAAAAAGTTGCGCAATCGCGAAAAAAACAACAATCTAAACTTGCTCTAAGATTGGTGGTTCGTTAAGAAAGAATGAAGGACTTCAATGATAAATTAATTTCATTTTTTAATACTCTTTTTAGGTGGTCCAGATGAAGTGCAAAGACAACAGAATCAAGCTAATGAATGAAATTCTAAATGGTATCAAAGTGCTTAAGCTCTATGCCTGGGAATTAGCCTTTAAGGAAAAAGTCCTTGGAATCAGAAAGGATGAGTTGAAAGTCCTAAAGAAATCTGCATACCTGGCTGCCGTCGGAACCTTCACCTGGGTCTGTGCACCTTTCCTGGTAAGACCCATTTGATGAAATACATAAACCCAGATTACGGTACATATAACTCTGCATTAGATCCAGAAGTGCACAGATTTGTTTTGAATGTAGACAAAGGAAGCTGCCATACTCACAACTGTAGAACATTTAGAATACTGCCTGTACGTTTATTGCTATTCTCGTCAAGGCTGGGAATTACAAAGACACTAATTACTAAACTACATGTCACTGATAGGACTGTATTGAGCACCCACCAAATAAACTGTGTTTGTGCAATAATTTCCATCCAAATTGTGCTCATTTGGTTAATTTCAAACAAAAAATGGAAGCAATTGTGGCCATCCAGCGTTTGTAAAAAATATTATAAACAAAGCATGCAGTGATGCAAGATCTGTAGTGCATTGATCATACCACTCCGGCTGCTAAGAAACTGCTGATAAGGATTGTGTAATGTTAGCAATGTAGGGATTATGGCAGTATTTGCATTTGTACAGGAGGGAATTGGGGCTGTAGATGCCGATACTGTAGTGAAATGTAACAAAGGTTTGGTCTTCGCATTGTAACACTGATAAAAGGACTTGTCTGTGTTTCCTTTACATGGAAAACATGAGATGTCTGGATAGTGTGGCAGAAAGAGTGTTAAGTTGGGCAGAAGAATGTCTATGCTGTGTAATAGTGGGTTGTTTGGTGTGTACTATTGTACTTCAAACAATGGGGCTATGAAGTGTAATGTAGTTGTACTGGGGCCGGTGAGTGGCTGTGCAGTGTGCGTCAAGTCCTTTGGGAGAGAGCCTGGGGCTTTAGTGTCCATTGTATATTTACAGGTGTGACTTGAAGTTGCCTATTAATATGAAGGTAGTCCAGCTTCTAGACCCAACATGCATTTGACACCTCTTGACCTTGTTCTTCCTAGCATCTAGCATAGTCAAGTTATATTCCAGTTTCTTTTTCCCTATTCAAGATTCTGACGAACTGAAATTGGCCAGTATGCATACTGTGGTTGTATTTCTTGTGGTTATTCAGCAGAACTTGTTTCCTGGACTAAGAACACGTGGTGTGATGCTGGAAAGTATCACAAATACATTATTGTGGTATGGGTGCGGGGGGCTCATGGTAGAACAACATTTTTGTTGGGCCCAAGGTTTACTATTTTCTTCTGGCCATACCATTGTCCAGAAGTTTTGGAGTTTTCATAGGATTGCTAAGAGTGCAGCCGGTGGATTTTCACTTCGCTAAGCTACTTCTGTTACCTTGTCTGTGTTTTGTGTAATTTCAGCATTTTACTCTTCACTTCTTGGTTGCAAGTTCTTTTTTTTCTGTTCCCTTCTGTGCCAAGTTCTAAAAGAAGTCTAGGATCAAAATAAAGACTCTCTCTGTGAGAACTGAAACATTGACTCTAGCTGTGTATGTATTCCAATATAGCACTGGATTCTATCTCTTCCTTTTTGAATCATGATGTGCCAGGGAAAATATATTACGCCCATGTTAAGATAAACTATGTATTGTTCCACTCATAGGTGTTTACAAGGAGAATACTGTAAATGGAAAATACTCTTTGCCTGGGTTCTTGTTTACTTTATTATGAGGATGAGAGAAGACAGACAAGATAAAGTAAAGTAAAACATAATGCTCTGGGCCACATGCACCTGAATGGTGTAGGGGAGGCTGCTTGCATGTTTTCTTTTTTTCTTTTTTTTGGAAGTGTAAACTTAGTCTCTGTAGAAATGCCTAAAGGAATAGTAGAATTCTTAATGGATCAGGTGAAAGTGAGTGTAACGCCAGCTAGACCAGGGGTCGGTGGCCTATGGATAAGTGCCAGCAACAGCAGAAAATGCCCTTAACAATATGGTAGCACCCAACTTTAACTCTAGGGGCAATGTGCTGTTGTAAGTGTGAAGCATGTGGCTTAATGAAGGAAGTCATAAAACATCACAAACGGTGAAGGTTTATGATTGTCGATATCACATTACATGCGAAACTAAGGGAGTTGCATATTTGGCCAACTGTAAATGTGGCTTCCAGTGTGTTGGAAAAGCCAATTTTTCTTTAAGTACAGCATATTAGAATATATCAATCGCTTTTTTTAAATAGTTCCAAGATAATGGAATGTAAGAAAAATACATTTACTAGAACACTTTCTGTGAAATAATTCAAGTAATCCAGATAATTTATCTTTTTCGTGGTATTGAGGAGTTGGTATGTTTAACAAAATGGGGATAATCATATTTTAAAACTCAAATGAGAACAGTTCCTGGCTAAATGGTTTTTAATGAATGTTTTATTATCATAAAATGTAAATTGTATGTGTGTAAGGGCTAAAGGGAGCAGGCTTTGGCTTGTGTGCTTTGTGGATTATAAAAAAGACCCAAATTATAATAGCTCTCCTCTCCCCAAGGTTAACTATCTCCCTTGATAGTACGAAACATGTGAGACCGATTAAAAATTGTGTATGTATAACATTTTTTGTTGCACTTGGAGTACTCTCTTTTTATTTTTATAAAATGCCTAATGGCGAGTTTAGGCTGATATTTTTCCAAAACATACTTTTGTTGGGTGTGGAGTGATACCTTGGAGTGCCTGTCGTCATTTTTAAATAAGGAAGACCATTTGCCATGTCATTTTCTCTGAAAATGCTTATGTACTTGTATGGGAATTTGGAATATATTCTCAGACACATGCCTTGTCATTCTTTAATTAGTATTCCCCAAGGTGTTTAGCTTGTTGTTGTCGTCCAATCAGGGAACCCTACAGCAGTGTGTTCCTTCCAGTTCTGTTAAAACAGCGGTTCTCAACCTGTGGGTCGGGACCCCTTTGGGGGTCGAACAACCCTTTCACAGGGGTCGCCGAAGACCATCGGAAAACACATATTTCCAACGGTCTTAGGAATAATTTTATGGTTGGGGGTCACCACAACATGAGGAACCGTATTAAAGGGTCGCGGCATTAGGAAGGTTGAGAACCACTGTGTTAAAAGGAGGATTACTGCGGCTCACTGTAATATGTAGTGCTGGAGAATATGATAGTTTGTGTTCTAGTGCTTTCTAGGAAGTGGTTACCAGTGCATGTTGTGTGCTTTTGGCCTACATCCAATTACTGCTGTCTGTCTGGGTCTCTCCCAATCCTGGTGCTATGTTAAAACTTTGTTACCTCTCTTTTCAGGTTGCTTTATCTACATTTGCAGTTTATGTTCTGATTGATAAACAAAATGTCCTGGATGCCGAAAAGGCCTTCGTTTCTTTGGCCTTATTTAATATTCTCAGGTTCCCGCTGAACATGTTGCCTATGGTTATCAGTAGCATGGTGCAGGTAAGGTTCCTGAACAGTTAGTGTTTGGAGTTTTCTTTTGACTCTTCTGACATATACACTAAACCAGCCTAAAAACCTTAATGTATTTTAATCTAGGCGAGTGTGTCCCTGAAGCGCCTAAGAGTGTTCCTGTCACACGAAGAACTGGAACCAGAGAGCATCATCAGAGAACCACAAAAGAGCTGTAAATTCCATTTTTTTCTGTTTTGCAGACTGTGTTGCCATGTGTTGTTCTTATGGAAATATTTATGATTTGAAAGTATTTCATTATTTTTATTTGTTTCATTTCCCTTTTTAAAGGCGTTACTGTATCAGATTGCAGATTTGGCCTTGGCTAGCAGCCACTGTCTGACTGGCAGGTTGACTACAACCTCATTATTACCACCCATAAGACTACAAGATTAGATAACAGGGCTAAAACATGATTGAATTCTTTTCTGGGCAGCTGAAACAATCGTCAGACCACATTTTTAAAGTAAACAGTCATGGGAAAACATGCTTTTTTTTTTCAAAACACATCAGTTAATAGAGCTTCTCCAGCAGAATCCTGCAATGAAATTTGTTTTTCAAAAACACAAACAGATTTTTTTGTATTTAATTTTTACATTTCACATGGGGCTAGCCATATTCTTCATTTCCCAGGGTGCCACAGCTATGTGACCTGTGCTCTCATAAACTTCAGTCACACTTTACTGCTGCTTTGCAAGTTGGAGTGATATCACCCCCCCCCCTCCCAGCAGCCAATCAGCAGAACAATGGGAAGGGAGGAAGATAGCAGCTCCCAGTAGATAGCAGAATAGCACTCAATAGTAACAAATCCAAGTCCAGCTTGGGACTCCTCCAGTTACATGGGAGTAGGAGAAACAATAGGTCATCTGAAAGCAGTTCTAATGTGTAGTGCTGGGTCCTTCTGAAAGGTCAAATATATTTATATATATATATATATATATATATATATAATATATAATATATACACATTAATAAAGGCAATATAAGTATAGCCTTTACATCTTTTTTTTTTTTTTCCCCCCTTAGCTGAAGGCAGTATTAACATGAAGGATGCTACGTTTTCCTGGTCTAGAAATGATCTTCCCTCACTGAAAGAGTAAGAATTTTCATTGTCTGTTTATTCATCTGCATATCTCTCATTTAAAAGAGTGACATACATATATGCATAGGGATTTGCATTCACTGTTTGAACTTAGCAATACGTTAGATTATATTACACAAACGGTTTCAATCATGGTACTTGGAACTATTCATTCTGCTTGTATTTATAGTCAAGCATGACAAGGATTCTGACAAAACAAAATGTGGAGAATTGCAAGCAGGCAGAACATTATCCAGGGGCTTCTCTGCCTGTTTAAATATTAACTAACAAATATACTGAAGAACAAGAATGACTTAAAAATATAGATTAAAAGCTAAGGATTGTTAAACCTAAGGCAAGGGCAGTTGCAGGTGGGTGCTAGAGCTCCATCAGCCAGAGGATTTAATATCAGGGATGCATAATGGAGATTCCATCAAAGTTATGTTTAGTAATTCTAAGTTCATTATTCTGGCCTTTCTGCAATAAGATATTATAAAATATTATGCCCAAATACGTGCAGATATTAACTGCCATTCTTACACTGACTTGGCAGCAGATCATTTTGAGACCAGAACTATTGCTTTTTGATCAGGGTTCCTTCACATAACCGTCTGGACAGGCAGAAAATGAATTGCCCTAGGACTGCATGTGACCGTAGATGTGTTTCAAAGTGTTAACCTAAAATAGTTACTTTTCAGGCAACAATATATTGAAATAAAATTTCATTGTAGTGAATGGTGGTAAATTTGCTTAACAAATGGTCTGTATTATTTTTTTGTTGATGTTTTTTTGAGGGCCTCAACTTATCAATTGTAAGCTTCAAACAATACAAATACTGCAACTTGCTGACAGGTTTCCCCTGGCTGATTCCAGCTTGGCTCATTACTTACTCTTTACAGTAGGAAAAAAATGTTAGATTGAGGAAACACTAAACCATTAATCTACCCAGAAAGAAGGGTTTTAAGAAGAAGACCGGATGTCGTTACACAGCCCCAGAGTTCTGCCATTGTTTCTACTTTTCTTTTTTTTTATGTTTTGCTCAGTTCTAGTATTTTGCAATATATTCATTTATTTTTCAGCATTAACATTTCTATACCGGAGGGGTCCTTGGTTGCTGTTGTTGGCCAAGTGGGGTGTGGGAAATCTTCCTTGCTGTCAGCACTGTTGGGGGAGATGGAAAAACAAGATGGATATGTGGCTATGAAGGTAGGTCAGGCAGCTTTCTATTTTAATTTTAAAAAAACTTTCATCTGATCAAATCAGAAGAGCATTGTGTAAGCACAGGGTACACTCCTAAATATACACAAATATTATGATAAATAAAATTCTGTGTGCAGAATAATATTATATATATTATATATATTATACTTAAAACATGAAAAGAAAAGGAAAATAAATCCCGCTCATATATAATATATATCATATATTATGTATATGTTTTCTTTAAAAATAATTGGGGTCCTGGGTATAAATATGTTGTGATAGGCTGATATGAGAGGCAAAATCATTCATTCTGCCGCTGTCAATAATTTTCCCTCGTTCTTCAGGGGTCAGTGGGTTATGTTTCTCAACAAGCCTGGATACAGAATGCATCTCTCAAAGACAATGTCCTGTTTGGGAGAGAAAGCAATGAATCTATGTACAAAAAAGTGATAGAAGCTTGTGCCCTGCTACCTGACTTGGAGATCCTACCTACTGGGGACCGAACCGAGATTGGAGAAAAGGTTAGACTTTCTCTGTGGTTAACCTCTGGTTTGCCTTAATTGCCATTTGGCTATAATCACGGATCCTTGGACATCTCCCATGAGCCTTTATGCAGGTGCAAGTTCCCAAGGATGAATACTGATATCAACTCTTTTTTTTCCATTAATTTGTTTTATGTCAAGGGGGTGAATTTATCTGGAGGGCAGAAGCAGAGAGTGAGCCTTGCCCGTGCAGTTTATTGTAACACGGATATCTATTTACTTGATGACCCTTTATCTGCAGTGGATGCCCATGTGGGGAAGCACATATTTGACAAAGTAATTGGGCCTAAAGGAATGCTTAAAAATAAAGTGAGTATGTTGTTATTTGTTGCCTGGTATTTACCATGGTAAATTCCTCTTTTGTTATGTGGGTCTTTCTTCTAATGTTATTTCCTTCTCCCCATCCTTTACATCTCATTACTAAAAAAAATAGCAGAAGCACCAAAAATTAAAGGGATTATGTGTATTTAAATATAACACCGTTCTGGTAAAATAGCGTGTTTACTTTAGGAACACTACTGCAATTTATAGAAATAAATCTGCTGTGTAACCATGGGTGGAGGGGGAGGGAATAAAACCTACTGTATGTAGGATATAGGCAAATGCACATCAGATGTTCTGCCCACTTTGGCCACCCACATGCTGTGCCAAATCAGGCTAATCCAATTGTTGGCCTATTGATTCAGTCCTCACCCGATGGGATTTTCATGTCTGCCCAATTGATATCCAGCCAGATGCCAAATAGGACAACTGTTGGGAGGCTCTTTTACATGGACCAGTAAATCTTATAAAAGCCCATGTACGGCATCTTTAGTTTGTAGTGTTAAACCATATCATTACATGGTTTGAATCATTGGTGTTATGGTGATATTGTTTGCTAATTAAATCATTGCCACTTCAAGAACACAAGAGTACATCTGATTGCTAATAATCATTACATGGGATCATAGACTGCACCTTTAAGGTATAAACCAATAAAAAGATTGCACCACTGGAATTGTTAGGGAATAGGTCGCAGCTCAGAATAGCATAAACCAAACGCAATGCATGTTATAACTGCAATTCCAGTAAATGTATAAACTCAGCCAGCTTCTATAGCGAGATTACCCAGCGGCCTGCCTTATATCCTGAACTCTGCCTCCACAAAAGAGCAGAAAGCAACTCCTAACCATTATTTACAATTGTGGCAATAACCCCTGACACTGTGCCTGTCACACTTCCATTCCTTTGTGAGCTTTGGTACATTTCCAAATAATGAAGTCTGCTTAGCGTAGCCGCACCCATACGAGGACAATGTAGTTTGTAAGCAGCTGGGAATAAGCCAATGAATTGACACATGCCCTCAGGACTTGGAAGAACCGAAATTTAGTGAGGTAGATACCATCCCCGTGTACAAAAAATGGCCCATTAACTGTTGGAGCAAAACGCAGTGTAAAAACAAAAGGCCCTTATACGCCATATCCTGGTGAAACTGCTGCTGAATAGCCATATGATTGTACCCTACCCATCTTGGAATTTAAAAAGCAAACATTTGGTAATACTGAAACTGATATACTTAATAGTAATGTAGGTGTGAGTTCCTAGTTCTTGAAGATTTTCTAACCCTTCCTCTACCTTTAACAATCCATTTAACTTAAAAACTTTTTGTAATGTCTTCTTGGCTTAATAACTTTCTGCAGAACAAAATCCCAGCCAGCTTCTTTTTTATCGCTGCATCTGAGTACTGGGCTTGATCCTGCTCCAGTACAAACAGAACAATGCCTTTCCTGCCAGTAATATTTTTTTCTTGTTAGTTAACTTCTCTGAAGGCCAGCCACCCCCTTCATCTACTCCCATACATCTGCCAAGTTTTGTCTGCCACATGTATTATGGGCAACCCACTTCCTCTTAAAGGAAAACTATACCCCCAGAATAAATACTTAACCAACAGATAGTTTATATTATGTTATGTGACCTATTAAATAATCTAGCCAAACTGGAATATATATATCATAAATATTGTCCTTTTGCATCCTTTCCCTTGATCCACCATTTAGTGATGGGCGGTGTGCTCCCTCAGAGATCATATGACCAGAAATAATGCAGCTCTAACAGGAATTAGTGTGGAAGCAAAAGGCAGAACTTTGTCCACTAATTGGCTGTTGCGGCCTAGCATGTATGTGTGCCTTGGCTTGTTTGTGTGCACTGTAAACCCTAGGACCCCAGGAGGCGGTCCTTAATTCTTAAAATGGCAATTTTCTATTTAGGAGTACCCAATAGCATCTCAGAAATCATGCTGCCAATAGGATCGATTGTTAAACTCTCACAAAAAGTGAACCCAGACTTTTAGAACATCCTTAACCTCACCTGGCACTCTGATGTGACAACTGGAGTTAGTAACCAATCTCCTACATCCTACCAATTTAAAATAACACATATCATTAATTTCAAGGGGCAGATATATCAAAGCACGAATTTCGGATTGTTAAAAGTGGAATGACCACGATAATTTCTGATGTGTGAAAAGTGCGTGAAAATTCTTTTCTTGGTCGTACGGAAATTTTGTGGTTGCAATCTGAAAGTTACGAAATTTTCGTATCCGAATGATTATAAACAGCGCAAAACCTTTCTGGCTTTGAAACTTTATTGCATGATTTTGGAAGCCTTCCATAGGACTCAATGGCACTCTGCAGCTCCAACCTGGCCCAAGGAAAGTCTCCCATAGGACTCAATGGCACTCTGCAGCTCCAACCTGGCCCAAGGAAAGTCTCCCATAGGACTCAATGGCACTCTGCAGCTCCAACCTGGCCCAAGGAAAGTCTCCCATAGGGCTCAATGGCACTCTGCAGCTCCAACCCGGCCCAAGGAAAGTCTCCCATAGGGCTCAATGGCACTCTGCAGCTCCAACCCGGCCCAAGGAAAGTCTCCCATAGGGCTCAATGGCACTCTGCAGCTCCAACCTGGCCCAAGGAAAGTCTCCTATAGGGCTCAATGGCACTCTGCAGCTGCAACCTGGCCCAAGGAAAGTCACAATACCAAAGCTTGAATGAATAAAGAAATGTTCAAAAACGACTTTGACGCAAAAATTGACGCAAAGCATGAAAAAGTTGCGAAAATTAACCAAAACATTGTGGAAATAACGCACAGTTATAAAAATTAGAAAATATACAAAATTTTCTCATTCGTACTTTAATGAATGGGCCCCCAAGGGTCCTCTAAGAGACTGAAAGTGCTTCAACTTCATTTTCCTGGTGCCTTAACCTTTCATCTTACAAACTCCTACAAAGCTTCGGCCACTTTGATATCCAAGAACTGTATGAGCCTATTCTGTGGTACAGTTTTGCTAGCTGAAAGCATAATACCAAATGTATTCAGTAAAATTTGAAATATCTTTTTTTTTTCTGAAAAAAATATCATTTAAATATGGTACAAGTTAAGAACAGTGTCACTCTACCTCCCATTGTAGAAATCGAGTGAACACCTCAAAACAGAATCAACCATAAAAGTGACAGCCAAATAATTTCTAGCATGCAAGAGAGAGTGATCAATGCACATTCCCTGTTTCACTAGTAATGTAGCGGCTATGCTAGTGCATATTCTTTAAAAACAAGGGTTTTTAGTTTCAATTTTATTATCATTAAATTGGAAATCCACCATATCACGTCTAGGTGAACCCCATATGGTGGTACTAACTATTTACCAGTTGTTTTTTCATAGGCTGGAATTTCCCTGAATGGTTGCATTTCTTGGGGGAAGTGTCTCCTGACCACAGCATTGGTTTCATAGGCTTAATCCTCCCCCATTTGCATTTTAGGGTGTATGGGCAATAGTAATTCAGTGTCACTCTTGACATAAAAGCCTCTTAAAATGGGGGCTTAACTTCTCTACCTATCTTTTCTGCCACCATCTGGCACTAAACAAAGAAAGTCTACTAAGGAGATCCAGAAGCCTACTTTAAAAAATTTCTCTAGCAGCAACACCATTTGAACGCATTTTGCCCAACTCATTGGCATTGTCACTCTGGCTACAAGGGTCTTTTGGTGCTGGCATTAATGATGTGAAAACAAACCTCTTTGATGCAGCAAAAGACAGAATGACTACCACCGCAATACGCGCAATCATGCCTAAACTTGCAGATGGTCTGCCACCTGCACGATGAGTAATTAAATGGCCAGCATGTATTATAATTAGCAATTGGTTTCCCACCAGGGGTAGTTGACTGAATTTGCTTTGAAATCTGAGCTTCAGAAAGGAGAGTGCCAGGCAGTGCAGGTTGGATACTAGAAGCTACCCTAAAATTGCCACCAGTGCTGGCTTAGGGAAGAGGGGAAGTGTTACAGCTTGGGTACATGAGACACCATGCCATTACTTGAAATGACTGCGGATGGCATCCCAAGTACAGGTCGGGACATGGATACCATAGCCAATGCAGAGAATCCTTTCACCAGACCACTTTCCTGGGCGCTGTGTTTCTGCTGATCACCACTCATCTCTGTAGGGTTGGATGCTCCTCTACTTTCACAGCTGCAGTCCTTTGATGACTCGGAAGTAACCAACTCCCAGGGTCCATTGTTCTGTGATGCTGGAGCTCCTTATGGCTGCCCCTCTGGGTGACTGGGGCTATGTATTGTTTGGGTTACACTCTGTGCACTCCATGTACAGTGGATATAAAAAGTCTACACACCCCTGGTAAAATATCAGGTTCCTGTGCTGTACAAAAATGAGACAAAGATAAATCATTTTAGAACTTTTTCCACCTTTAATGTGACCTATAAACTGTACCACTCAATTGAAAAACAAACTGAAATCTTTTAGGTCGAGGGACGAAAACCAAAAAAACTAAAACAATGTGGTTGCATAAGTGTGCACACCCTTAAACTAATACACAGGAAGATGGCTTTCAGATGCACCATGGCTGTAGACAGATCCTTATAGAGAGTATAAAACAGGACTTATTTTGCTAAGAAATAAATGATTTAAGGGTGCTGGAAGAACAGATATAAATGTTACATAAAAAAATGGACACCTTTTGAGGATATTGGTCCTTTCCAAATCTACATATCAGTAACCACTGTAAATTGTCATTATCTTAAACACTTGTCTGTAACTGCTGTTAATTCTAGCTTCATCATTTTAAATTCTGCCATTTTCTATCCCCTGTGTGTAATAGACTCGTATTCTTGTTACCCATGGTGTAAGTTACCTGCCTCAAATGGACTCCATCATAGTAATGGTTGATGGGAAAATCACAGAAGTCGGATCATACCAGGACCTCTTAATGCAAGATGGAGCATTTGCTGAATTTCTTCGTACCTACGCCAATGCTGAACAAAATAAGGATCAAGAAGGTAAGCCAAGTAACCAAGAAGAGAGCAGATTATATCTGAATGCTCTGTATTTGCTGTGTGTCACTGTATATTATGTTTATTTCCCTCAAGCTTACAACACTGGGCCAAGGTAAAAAGCCTAGGGGTACGTACAAATAACATTCAGTGGGCCAGTGAATAACAGTGCAAAGGGCTGCTGGAGCTTCCAGAATCAAATATGCAATACACAGGGATAATGTGTTTAAGGTCACTAATGGTTTATTAACTTGATTGCAAATTGAAATGTCAATATCACCTTATAATAATTATGATTTACACTTTAAATGTAAAATACAGAAGTACAGTACACCTTATCAGTTTTCTCTATACCACATTTAGCAAAATAGCAACTGGGTCTAACAGTTTGGCCAATTCCATCCATATTTGATGGTTATCAATCCATATGTGGGGCCCCCAAGAAATTTGGACAGTTTTTAATACATATGCCCCAGTATATTGTATTGGAATATAGCATGTAGGATTTGCAACAGAGTCTTTTTTTTATTTTTGTTAAACCCATCTGACCCAAATGTCTCCTTTCTAATGACCTGAGACACACACTTGTGCTTGTTTACCATACCCAAGGACTGTTCCACTTAATTGATGGACAGCACTCTGCCATAAATTGCTGTGTATTGTTACCATAGCTTTACCCTGGCAAATGGTTGTGTCCTTAAGGAACAGTTAGGCTATTCACTAGTGTTATGTTTTGGTTGGTAGATTGCAGGGTCAGAGGTTTTTTTTTGGGGGGGGGGGGGGTTGCACTTTATAGGTAAATTCATTTGAGTTGACAAATAGTTTTGCCCTGTCCTAAAGCCTAACACAAAATTAGACACATTTGTCCATCCTCTTAATACTCCTCAATTGCTAGGCCACATTTAATAGCATACTGTAATTAACCATGACTGGTGACCCAAACAAAGATCAATACATAGCTGTAGCTGCAATATAATTCACAAACACTGCTATCAGAAGCCCTGTAGCATTAATATCTAGTCTTTTTGGTTTACTTTTCATTGTGGATATTATAAAGGGAAAATTATAAAGTAAATAGTCCATGGTATAGATTTTAGAAATAGACAGTGTATGGAGCTTAGCTCCATTCTAGCATTCAGAGGGGAATACAAAACTTCTATGAGCAATGGCTACAAAATCTGATATTGGGTAGAAAAGCCAGCAAGGTTAGCCTTTCAGTTTTATAGTAGAGTCTGGCACATGGTAGGTTTGGTTCTTGTGGTGCATGGGCATCTCTTGATTTAATGGATAGATTGTTGTTGCCCTGCAAACGTAACCTTTACATTGTCTTCCTTTCTGTGCTGCATTGATTCCAGCAAACACAACAGAAGTTGAAGAGGAGGAAGGTTTGTCTTACAGCATGCTGTGTTTGATGTTTAAATGCACGTGTTCTACTTCTGTATTGTGTTTTTAGTAGAAATTAGTATTTTTGTTGGTCACAGATTGAATGAAGGTTTCTGGTTGCATCTTAGAAAATAAGACAATGAAAAGAAAATAGACATTGTTTTGATAACAGTAGCGTGGAGATGTCACTTGTAATAAGGAAAATAAAGATGAACCTAAGATGAACCAGCTGATTAAATTACTTATGACTGGAAAAGAAACATTAAGGCTGATGCCACATGGGGCTGATTCTCAGCCTGTGGAAAAACTCAGGCCGAGAATCAGTCCCTCCATAATTTTGGCCCAGGTGCAGGCACACAAAGCAGATATTCGCTCTGAAATGCTGTTATCCACCACTTGTCCCTGCGCCCGAAACCATTGTGTTGGCCCAGGCACAGGGACAAGAGGCAGGAAAGTTAACAGGCTGATGCCAGTCTGGGCTTTTCCACAGGTGAGAATTAGCATTAAATAGGAGAATTTGGTTTGATTACTGTACTGCTGTCACTTATGCAGGTAATGACTTTGTATCTTCTCATGTCAACAGTGATATTAAGGGGGTTGCCTCTTCTGGCTACCCCAGCAAATCATTTATTACTAGGTGAGAACCAAGGAGTAGCTTCACCTTGCAAATTGCAAACAGTCTTCCTCTTTGGCAGTACACCTGAGTTTTTATGCAACCAAAACTTTCCTCTAAGTCTTAAATTCAAAAATGAACACCTAGTTTGAGACCACTGAAGGCACTGGTTGGGGACCATTGATCTAGAATGGTGATCCCCCAACCAGTGGCTTGTGAGCAACATGTTGCTCCCCAACCCCTTGGATGTTGATTCCAGTGGCCTCAATTTTTGAATTCCTGGCTTGGAGGCAAGTTTTTGGTACTGCCAAACAGAGCCTCATGTAGGCTGACAGTCTACATAAGGGCCTACCAAATAGCCAATCATAGCCCTTATTTGGCACCCCCAGTAACATTTATCATGCTGCCCAACTCTTTTTACACTTGAATGTGGCTCACGGGTAAAAAAAAGTTGGGGACATCTGATCTAGAATATAGGTTATACTTACTACTTGTTAGGCCTGTGCTATATACAGTAACTAGATTTCTAGCCAAACACATACTCCTAAATGCACTGTCCAACCTCTTTTAAAAGGAATAAGAAGGGTAGTTCTGCATGCTTTGGGAAGTAAATGCAATGGTTAAAAACTGTCATTGCTGCAGTGGGTGACAGCCCCTTTCTGCCAGAGCATTGAATGGAATTGTTTGCTTTTGTAGTACGGTTTTTCATGTAACTGGCTTAATATTCAGGTAATTTCAAGTAATGTGTGAAAATCCTCTCCCACCATCTGGTGGTTTTTAGAAGGCACTCTGATTAGTGTAAACTTTTTGCTGTTACCCAGAATGATTCATTAAAGTGACTATTTCATCCAGTTGTATTCTGGTTCGTTGAATTGCGCAGTTGACGTGTGCCAAATATAAACAAGAAATGTAAGTTTTTTGAATAATATCCCGTATAATGAAGAAGCTTCTCTAAAATGCCACCTTTTTCCTCCACTCCCATAGAAGCACCAAGTCCAGTCCCTTCAGAAGAAAAACGTTTGGAGAATGGAATTTTAAGAAATGAAAGGAATTTACAGAGGTGTGTATCAGAAATCATGCAGTTGCAGTCATTCCACTTCTTATTGCAGCTTTAGCACATTTATCTTTTTGCATGTTAGCTCCTTAGCACTTTCATATACATTTTCTCTTTAATTTCAGACAATTAAGTGCATCCTCTGAAACCAAGTCTTTGAATCAGAACAAGACAGGAGATTTAAACAGCTCAGAAAAAGATGATTGGAAACTGACTGAAGCAGACAAAGCCAAAACAGGAAGGGTAAGCCACACCCCCTTGTCTGTTTAGTTTTATTATTATTATGATCCTCTTAAAGCAGGGGTGGCCAATACGTCGATAGCGGTCCACCAGTTGATCCCCCGTGGATTTCTGGTGGACTGCGATGAAGCCGGGGATGCGGAAGTGCCGCGTGAATGCATACGTATGCTGTGTCGCGTATATACGGCGTATATACGCCGCACTTCCGCATCCCCGGCTTCATTGGTCGATCGCGGACGAAAAAAGTCTGCCCATCCCTGTCTTACAGTGTATAGCGCAGACATATTCAGCGCACTGAATTACAGGTCAGTCCCTGCTCTAGTGAAGCTTGCAGTGTGAGATCACACAAACTTTATACAGGTATGAGTTATAGGAAGGCCATCTCCCATATTTTAATGAAATAATTCAAAAAGTTTAACATTATTTTCTTTTTCTCTGTAAAAATAAAACAATACCTTGTACTTCATCCCAACTAAGATATAATGAATCCTTATTGGAGGCAAACAGTCCAATTGGGTTTATTTAATGTTTAAAGGATTTTTTAGTAGACTTAAGGTATGGAGATCCAAATTACAGAAAGACCCTTTATCCCTTTGTCCTGAGCATTCTGGATAATAGGTCCCATACCTGTAGATAAAATTATCAGGAACCAGTTAACCTGCCTGTGTATTTGTGGAGTGTGGAAGAAAACAACCAGAGTTCCAGGTGACCACACCCTTTTTTGAGACGACTGCAAACAGCTGTAGCTGTTTAAGGTTTTAAAGGGCCAAATAATGAAGAAAATCCTTTAGAGATGAGATTCCTTCTGATCAAGCTTTTTAGTATATTTTATGAAGTTTCACTTTCATTTAACAGATGTGGACCTTAAGAGAGATTTCGGGTTTATTAATGGTGCACATGTTTTACACAAGTGTAGTATCATATTAAATCTCAGTAAGTCTCCAGGCTAAAATTTTTCTTTCATGTTTGATAGGTAAAGCTGGCAGTATTCTGGGAGTATATGAAAGCCATCGGACTGTTTCTTTGCTTCCTAAGCATTTTTCTTTTTATGTGCAACCATGTTGCATCTTTGGCCTCTAACTATTGGCTTAGTCTGTGGACAGATGACAAGGTTGTTAATGGGACACAACAAAATACTACAATGAGGCTGAGTGTTTATGGAGCTTTGGGATTCTCACAAGGTATGCTGAGGTTTCTTCTGATTGACAGTACTAAGCATTAGGCTTATCATGTATTTCTTGTGTTATTTTATAAGTAAATGGGATCATACATAGAGATAAGAAGCACAACTGTTGGTCACACTGCAATGCACTCTGTAGAGTTCTCTGGGGAAGGAAAATTTAGTGGGACACTGCTGCTGTTTTAGGGCACCTTAGGGCATCTCTCTAGCTCTTGTGGATGAAAACAACCTTTACTGAAAATGAACAGTTCTTGTCTGGTAGCTATGGGTTACTGCAAACTAATACTGCAGGGTAAAAAATAGCTTAACCTGATCATTCTGAGGCTAATGAAGCAGAAGGTAACGTGTGTCACTTTCTTCCCATTGTAGGCATTGCAGTGTACGGATATTCTACGGCTGTATCCCTAGGAGGGATTCTTGCATCCCGGTTCCTTCACACAGATTTGCTGCACAATGTCCTGCGGTTTCCTATGAGCTTCTTTGAACGGACCCCAAGTGGGAATCTTGTAAACCGTTTTTCAAAGGAAATAGACACCATTGACAATACCATCCCTCAGATCATTAAGATGTTCATGGGGTCCCTGTTTAATGTCATCGGTGCATGTGTTATCATTCTAACTGCAACCCCCATAGTCGCTGTAATCATTCCACCCCTTGGTCTGGTTTACTTCTTTGTACAGGTAAATATAAATTGAGGAATCCTTCTCATAAGATATTTATTTTGTTATTCTTGCACAGAGCAGTGTTGAGCATGCTGGTCCTAACAATATCACATTGCTGCATGATGTGGTAGATTAGTGCAGGCACACTACTGGTTTTCCAGCAGTCACTGAGAGACTGGATGAGATGAGGAGCCCTTCAGTTCTTTGGGCTAATGAGCATTTGTACTTGCCCATACGATCATCTGGCAGAATGATTTATTGACTTGCCGACCCAACAAAGTGGTTCCCTGTTGCTCTGTATTTTGACCTTAGTGCAGTCACCTTTAGCGAGAATGGTGAGCAAAGGCTGCATCAGGATATGTAGCTTGGAGGAGCAATAGTGCGTGCATGACCTTGATGTTAATGCCTGTGCTTTAAATCCTCTTCGTATGGATTTTTATAGTGATGGTTTCACTTTAAATTTAGCATAAAGCCAGACAACGCAGCAAGAAATCTTGCAGTGGGGCCCTAAAATTAGTCTGTAAGAAGTCTATAAAAATAGCACATTCGTTATTTTTACTAATAAGTCATTCTTTTATTTGAGCATCAGTGTTGTTTATACATAAGTTTCTTTAACTTACATAAATTGCATATGTCTAGGAGGCCCAATGATGTCGCTGTGGGATCCATTAATTAGTCATTTCACTGCTAAAAAGTTCATATAGGAGACACTCAGTAAATAGATATCAATATAAACAGCTGACATTTGCTCTATAATAAGCAGTTTATGTAAACAGTGAATCAGTCAGTTCATTGGGGGGCAGTGGAGTTTGCCCCTGCCATCCCCAGTCAAGAATCTCTACATTGTCTTTAGGTTAATACGTAAGTTTTTCGGCAGTTTTTTGTGGAAGTTATGTAGATTGCATACATTTTGACATAACTTTCTCAGTGTAGCCGGGCCCCATTCCAAAGAAGATTTTACTGGGCCTGGTACAATTTCCCCTCCAATGGTGGCCCAAGGTAAAAGCATATATTTTTGGGGCAAAACCCTACCCTGTGTGAGCAATGACAGGCAGATGCTTCACCTGTCAATTTTGCTGCCACCATGGGGAGAGGTGCCTCAGGCAGTAGCGCCCCGACAAGTTGCCACGGGTGGGGAAAAAGCCACTGCTAGTAACTCTAAGAGCTGAAATTCTAGTTATTAAACCAAATGTTCAGAGTGCAGAGCACTCTCTTCTCTAGCGATGCAGCCCCCCCTCGACCTGCTCTGATGCTGAATTTCTGAGCAAGGTGGGGGTGATGCCCCTGCTGTCAGTGTATATTAAATATTAATGATTTATATTTGCAACTGTCCAGTTGACCAGTGTTGGTAAAAGAGCCCCAAAGTACTTTCCGAAGACTGCAACTTTCAAACCATCTTTCCCTCCTTCAAATGAATCTGTGAACTCTGCCCATAGCAGATGCTGAGGATATCATATGGGGACCAGTCAGAAATGCTGTACTTAGTATATTATATAGCCAGCACCTTCTGCAAGCAGAGCATTTGCCATTCTTTTGAATACATAGTAAGTACAGTTGGGAGAGAAGTACAAAAGTTCCTGGTGCAGTGAATATTATGAATCAGGGCTGTATGATTTACTGGTGAGGCTGTCTGCGTTCCTTGTGTTGACATTTTTATGCATGCATTAAAACTCTGTATATTTCAACTGACATGGCAATAAAAAGGTGAGTTTACATTCATTATATAAACTACTTAAAGGGTATAATTGAAGATGCTTCTCACATATTTTCCACATAATGTATTATAACATCACATTAAATATACTGTGAATAGCAAACAGTGATATGGAAACCATGGATCGTAAAGTGTAGAATATGTAATAAATTACATTGTTCCAGTTCTTTAGAGAAATGCTGTGGTGTAGCACTTTAACACCTGAAAAATATATAGTTAAAGGGGAACTATCATGAAAATAAAAACTTTTAAATATGTCAATTAAAAATTCTGTTGTTTCTGAAATAACAAAATAGTGAAGAGTTACTTGATTATATCAGAAACAGTACAGAATATTTATTTTATTTAGAACAATGTTTGTTAATATGATAAAGCTAATACTAAAATTTCAGTTTTATGATAGTTTCACATCATATATACATATATATATATATATATATATATATATATATATATATATATATATATATATATATATATATATATATATATATATATATATATATATAAATAAATAAATAAATGCAAACTGCTCTTTGTCTGCATTCATCAGCTTGTAACCTGGTCTGCCTATGTGTTGGACTTCCCTTTGTTTGTTTGGGGGATATTGATGCAAAGTGCATTGCAGTTGATTGCCCTAAGTGGAAAACCTGCAATAGTGCGAGGCACAAAATGAATGTGTTTTAAGGACAGAACAACTTGATAACTTAAGAAGGGGTTCTATTATGTCTTAAAATCATTCTCCTGCCGGCCAGCCACATAGGGCTACCAAATAGCCAATCACAGCCTTTATTTGGTACCCCAAGGTACACTTTTTTGTTTACATAATTTTTACATTTAAATGTTGCTTATGGGTAAAAAAAAGTTTGGGGACCCCTGGCCTAGAGGATAGGGATCCTTTCATCAGCATAAGGAGTTGGATTTCCAGTTACATAGTTACATAGGGTTGAAAAAAGACCAGAGTCCATCAAGTTCAACCCATCCAAATAACCCCAGCACACACAACCCACACCTACCAATCTATACTATCACATACATGAACTATGTATACAACCACTAATAGAGCATAAAGGTTAGGGAGAAACCTTTGATCCCCAGTCCTGCATACAGGTTTGAAAAACCCATTATTCAGAAAGCTCCCACAGACTCCCTTTTAAACAAGTAATTCTAATTTTTTCTCTGTAAAAGTAAAACAGTACCTTGTACTTGCTCTGAACTAAGATAGAATTCATCATTATTGTAGGCAAAACAATCCTTTTGGGTTTATTTGATGTTTAAATGATTTTCAGCAGACTTATATATGGAGATCCAAATTGCAGAAAGACCCCTTTTCTGGAAAATCCAAGTCCCGAGCATTCTGGATAATAGATCCCATGCCTGTATTATGGGAAGACCTCAAAAAAGCTGTGCATGCGTATACATACTTCTGAGCTCAACGCATTGTGTTTTGTAAAAGACTTTTAGTTGGTTACAGGAAATATTTGGAACCTGTTATTCCCTTTAAGGGAGGTATTGTTGCTAGTAGGATGCATAATACTTTGCAAGGGCCACCAATGTAGAAAAAAACAGCACAAGTTGAAATGGTGCAGCAGGATAACATTTTGTTCAACCCACTAGTGACCGTTATTTTGAAGCCAATGCATTTACTGCTGTTTTTGGTGTTTTTTTCCTTTAGCGTTTAACCATTTTAAAACTTTTTCAGAGGTTTTATGTCGCCACGTCACGGCAGCTGAAAAGACTCGAGTCCGTCAGCAGATCTCCTGTATATTCACATTTCAATGAGACTCTCTTAGGATCCAGTGTCATTCGAGCTTTTGGGGAACAGAAGCGCTTTATACAGATCAGTGACTTTAAAGTTGATGAAAACCAGAGGGCTTACTACCCTAGCATTGTCTCTAACAGGTACCCTCTGCACTTTCCTTGGCTACACATGGAATGTTTCCCCTGAAACTGGGCATTATAACAAGCACTGTACTAGAATGCAGTATATTGTAAGGATAAAATAATGGTACCATGCAAACTATGGAACTGGTATTGATAATGTTGGCCATACTGCTGCTAAGAACATATAGCCGTCTGTGATATTGTAGCATAATATGGCAACGACATGGAAAATTAAGATTCTTTAGAAAGATAAAGATACCCTTTAATATGTTTCCTAAGTACTACAACTGCTATGTTAAAATTGTACCACAATGACACCAGGAGTTTTAGTACATTTTAAGATCTGGTCATTTAATAAGTTTGCTTTCGGAGAGTCCCATACATGGGGAAGATAAACTGCCAACTCAATCTGAAGGAGATGAATTGGCAGCTTAAATCTGCCCATGTATGGCCACATTGAGTCAACCACAGTCTTTTCCCTTCTCTATTACAGTACCTCAACTGTGCAAAATATATATAACCATATTCCTTGTTCAATTAAAGCCAAATCGCCTTCCTTAATGAAAACACAAATGCATGAGTGTTCCCTAAATTATAGAAGACATAATTGTTACTGTGCATTGAAGCTCTGCCGATAATATGGCTGCTGCACATTGACTTTGATCTGTATCTGTTTCTTTCTGTAGGTGGTTGGCAATCCGTCTGGAGTTTGTTGGCAACTGCATCGTTCTTTTTGCCTCTCTCTTTGCTGTGATTTCTAGAACAACGCTTAGCCCTGGACTTGTTGGACTTTCTGTCTCTTACGCTTTACAGGTAACTGAAACTAACATCTGTCTAGTTTTACTGTTTAGGTTTAATTCTAGAAATACATCACCCAAATAAGTTGGCCTGTTTAATGACCCAGCAACACAGCAATATTCCTGTGTTCTCTATGTAATTACTATGAATATACACAGTAGTCCTTCTGCATGTGACACACTGCAGGTTTATCATCTAAATTCAGCCTTCTTCCGAACCCTGATACAATCCACAGTTTCCTACTGGAAAACTGTCGGTGTGTATACACTGTGTCATTTTTAGCCACAGCAAAGTATTAACTCAGTGGCTGCCTTGGCAGTGTCTGCTTTATAAAGTCATAATTATCTCTGTTTAAACAGATCTCGCCATGCCGAAGAGCCAGCACTTCCATACTGGAAAGATGTCTGAGATGCATTTAGCTCTTTGGATATTGCTTGCAAAATTCCTTATAAAGTAATGCTTTGCATGGTTAAAATAAATCACACTTCAGTTTGAAGAAGACAGCATTTTGAGACAAATTACATTTTTTAACTTTCTCATTTATTGTCGTGATTTAACAGGAATACTAAAATTAAATTTGATCATTAAATGATATGCATTAATTGCTCTGGAAACCCTTAGCAGTTAAAGAAGAACTAAAGCCTAACTCGAGAACTAGCGAAGAAATGTTGCACGTTTAGGCTTTGTGGTTCTGTACCAGCCCACGTCAACCACAGCCTTTAGCAGGGAAGATCTGTGCCTCCAAAGATGCCAAGGCCCAGATTTTTGGCGAGGCCACAAAGGCCTAGCCTAAGGCGGCAACAATTTACGGGGGGCATGCCGCACCGAAATTCTGAAATTTGCTGCCATACGGAGCAATGGGGACCCCTCCATACTGCTCCGTATGTGAGTACAACTGGACTCGCAAGTGCCCTGCGGGAGTGGGGGGATTTGCGAATGTGCGTAGAGTGTAATGCGCATGCACGGAGGGTTACAAATCCAGCGCTGGATTACAAATCCGGCGCTGAAGATGCCCCCAGTAGCTCCCCATCATGTTTTCTGCCGATTCCCTGTACATACTCTGTGCTGCTGCCACTTACCTGAGCTTAGGGACTGACTCAAAATATGCTGTATATATATAATGTCACAATATAAGGCTGATTAGTAATTAAGTCAGAGTCACATTATATACAGCTCAGAAACCAGTGCAATTTGCATCAGAAATAATCAGCCCTGTAGCATAAACTTCTAAGATAAACAAACCTCAATTTCTGCATGATGATTTTTCACAAGCCCTAAGTTAAGCTTCTCAACAGCTGCCCAGACCCAACATGGTGAGCTCCTGTGACAGGCCTGGATCTTTACTGTAATGAGACGCTGAAACTTTAGGCTGGTGCAGTAAGATCAGTACATAAAATTTGGCATGTCTAGTCAAATCCATGTTTAGGATTTAGTTCCCCTTTAACAAGAGCCGGCTGCACTTATAGGCAGTATTTAATTCATTTTGCTCAGTTCATGTATATGAGGTGGACCTGTGCGCTCTGCAACAAGGGAACTGTTCTGATAGGGCCCCAAATGAGTTGTACCAAGCAAAAGTGGGCATGCCCTCTTGTGGGACATAGCCCATACTATACTTGCTGTAAGGTAACTGCTCTTCAAACTTACCCTCCTTCCTAGCAATATCACACAAACCCACATATGTAATAAAATGCACTAAATTTGCAGAGCAGTAACCCATAGCAATCAATGAAATGTTTGCTTTTAGATAGGTGACCAGTAAATTCTATCTGCTAATTGGTTGCTATGGATTGCTGCCCCTGGGCAAACTTAATGTCTTTTATTACATAACCCAAAAGTGTATTAGAACCTAAAATACATTTCTTTCTGAAAAAAATGAGCTGCAAAGGCCTTGTTTGTTGCAATTATTATATAGTGCCATCATATGTATATGTTGTAAAGGATAAATATCAATGTTGGTTAGGTAGGTTCATCCACTGTGGTACTCTTACAGGTCACTACTTATCTGAACTGGCTGGTACGAATGTCTTCTGAACTGGAAACAAATATTGTTGCAGTGGAGAGAGTGAAAGAATATGCTGACCTCAAGCAGGAGGTAAGTAGCTTGGTTCTTCACATTTGTCATGGAAGTTCAGCACATCTGCCTGACTTCAATACAAGTTCTTTATCTAACAAACTTGAATGTCTTGAAGGGGGCAGTTGTCTTATGACTCGGGGTAATGTGATGGTTCTTTATTTTGTTCACAAATGGAAAAGTAATAGACGCTTGGGAGACTCACTTGTTTATCTATATACTACTAAACAGTGATCTACCAAGCTGAAACTAGAGAGATCATAGGCAACCTTAGACATGCTTATGGTTAAATGGTTACGATTGGTTGTCTGTTACTGGACCGACATGCAGGTTTCAGGGGGAATCAAGAGCATTCATGGTTTATTGGCTATAAATGTAGGATGTTGTCATTTTAAACTGAGGTCAAGTCTAATAATCAGTTGTGCTGCAGTTAAACTGGGCAATTATAGGCTTATCAAAGGCTTTTTTTGTTATTGTAATTTGTTTCTTGCCCAGGCTGCATGGACTGTTCAAGAGACTGCACCAGAAGCCACATGGCCACATGAAGGGAAAATTGAGTTTCGTGGCTATGGCTTGCGATACCGTGAAGATTTGGACCTGGCTCTTAAAAACATAAATGTTACTATACAGGGAGGAGAAAAGGTATGTTTCAGTTAGGCCCTGACAAAATAACTTTACAACATACTATCATTTGTTTTAAACATTGTTTAAACTTTTCTGATTTCTTTTTCAATACTTTAGCTGTAATTGAATTAAATTAAAGAAACATTTTTTTACCCATTATATATAGGCCTTTTGCCGAGCTTTCTTAAAGAGCCATCAATATGGAATTTATTAGATTTTACATATTTCATTTTCATCCATTGGTTATTTTACCTTTCTAGAAGGCAGTTCAGTTGCTCAAAATCTTAATTTCTTCCTTAAGCATGAGTGCCCTGCTAAGCCTTTGGTCAATATTTGCTCTAATTAGTCCCATCATACAGGTCCTTCCTACTGTATAAGTAATATAACAGCCTGTAGAACATGATGTGTGGCTGTACCCACAGCAAGCTGTACCCAGACAGCAGGGACTATAAATTAAGGCAATAAAATCTGTGTGAGGCTAAGAGCATTATGTATAGCAACTCTTGTCTTGAGGTGTAGGAATCCCCTTGCACTTAGAAGGAAGCCTCTGCAGCTCTAAAACTATAAATATAATTTGTGTTTATTCTGTGCAGGTTGGAATAGTTGGCAGAACAGGAGCTGGAAAATCCTCTCTGACACTGGGCCTGTTTCGCATAAATGAAGCTGCTGCTGGGGAGATAGTCATAGACGGGTGCAACCTAGCCAAAATTGGTCTTCATGACCTCCGTTTCCGAGTCACTATTATCCCACAGGTAGGAATTGATTAGTTTTTATATAAGGAGTATGTGTGACAGCTCTAACAATTTTTGATTTGATGCTTAATTTAATGTTCTGGGTAAAAGTATTCTTTCTTTTTTTTATCTAATACTTTGGTTGGTAATTCAGTTTATGGCAGCTTGGTTTGCATTGCTTGATATTAGCAGGTGTTCTATATCTATTCACCAGAATGTAAATATATGTAGTATATTTAACTCCCTGCACAAGACATATCTGCTCTCACTTATTAACATACGACCACATATTCCTGCAGGCTTTTTGAAGTGGGACTTCAGTTTGCAATTTTAGACCACTTGGGTTGAGAAACTACAAGTCTGAGCTATAATAGCTTTTGTGTGGCCAGTTTAAAGTAATATCAAACAATAATAACTGTATAGTTTCAGGAAAATTGGGTGGGGCAGTTATTTTCTTCAATATAGTTAGTGTTCACAGCTTTATTTTAGCCTAATGTGTCCAAGTATTCTGTTTGATACTTAAAGGAATACATTAATGCTTTTGGTTCAATAATATAGATAATAATTCCATGATTATGAACCCCCAAGTGCAGTTGTGGACACAGAAAGAATTGCAGCAGTGCTGCCTTTGTCATGTCTGTTGATGCAGGCAAACCCATTTTTAAAGATGGCAGTAGCTCGAGGCTTCCCACAGCAGCCAACGTCTGGCGCACACATATGTTGAAATAGAACGTCAGAAGTGATATCATCCTTACTTAATGTCAACTTTGCCATATTGGCTGCAATTGTGTCTGGCTCATTGACCTTTTTAGGCCACAATGACACTGGATTAACATTAAATTGTTGGTTTAAAAAAAAAAAAAAAAAATTGTCTAAAACTGCACACTGCAAACTTTGTACACTGTGAATCTATAAGCAAAAGATGTCCGTACAATTTGGGTATATGAATAATTTTACCTTGGAAATGGAACATGGTATAGCATATGTGTGTTTCTGTAGGATCCAGTCTTGTTTTCTGGGACCCTGAGGATGAACCTGGATCCATTTGACAAGTACACAGATGATGATATCTGGACATCTCTGGAGCTTGCGCACCTGAAGAGATTTGTTGCCAATCTCCCTGACAGACTCAATCATGAATGTGCAGAAGGAGGGGAAAATCTCAGGTACGATTTCTATTTTTTTTTTTTTTTTTTTACACTCATATTCTTGAATGTGTGTTCATAAAAATCAATCTTCATTCATTGAGTCTAGAGCTTTTAGAAAAATGTGTTGTGACTATTTTTCAGCATTGGCCAACGGCAGCTGGTGTGCTTGGCACGTGCTCTTCTCCGAAAGACCAAAATCTTGGTGTTGGATGAAGCCACTGCTGCGGTGGATTTGGAAACTGATGGACTAATTCAGTCGACCATAAGAAAAGAGTTTCAAGATTGCACAGTTATAACCATTGCACATCGACTCAACACCATCATGGATTACACAAAGTAAAGCATTTTAAGTTGCATTAAGTATATGTCTTAGAAATGTAAACCGTGGGATAGACTGGGCTGCATGCAATACAAACAACACCCTTATAACTAGCCATTACTTGCCTATTATATAGTTAAACTAATGGGAATAGGTAATAAAAGGTGCAACGTTTTCTACAGGTCAAATCACCTATAATCAACCAATAAACAGGTAGCAGTTATTAGTCACTTGTTAAAAAGACAGGGTACTGCACTAGGGCAAACATTGGTTATATTTGGGATAAGGGTGCCCTCTGAATTATTGCCAGTGGCTTGAAAGTTACTGATGGCTTTTTTGCTCTCTGGAAGTTCATTATACTCAACTGGCATTAGTTCCATATAAGTGCTACTGAGCACAGTGTAGTCTAGTAGAGTTTTTATTTATAGTCTAGATGGGGATGTAAATTGCATAGTTGGCTTCTTTTTTTCCAGCAGTGTTTAATTACCAATTGATAGTATCCATTCAATAACTAAAGACAATGCATTTAAACTTTTCTTATAATGTTTTGGGGGGGTGCAGCATTCGGACAAAATCATAGAAATCAGAAATCATAGAATATTTGATAAAATACCTATTTCCTCCCTTAGAATTGTTTCATATGAAGTTCAACACTTTAAATTCTTTAATGTATTTTGTCTCTTAGGGTTATAGTCTTGGACAAAGGACAAGTTGTGGAGTTTGATTCTCCAAGCAACCTTCTTCAACAACAAGGAATTTTCTTTAATATGGCCAAAGATTCTGGCCTAGTGTAATTTCTGTAGTACTGTTTTCTCATTTTTTGGGATGAAATGCACTTTCTGACAAGAAGAAGACTCACTGACCAAGTGTTACTGAAATGTGTTCTGAAACAAGACTTTCCACCACATCTGTACAGAAATGATTGTAAGCACTCACGTGCATTTACTTTACCTTGGTTTGATCTTTTTGCAGAACAACTTGATGCTGACTGGAATTTTTCAGATATCCTAAATTATTTAAGCCACCACAGTCCCCTGCATATCATGCAGTTATGCCAAGTTCCAATTTCTGTTTTCTGTATAGATTCTGTTGAGTTGGTTTCACCTGCCCACTGAATGTAAAACTGTGCATCAGTTTCTGGTGTGGGTCGGTGAGCCATCAGATGCTGCACTTCTTCATTTCTCCTGTCGTTTCATACTTTGATGTAACTTTGTAGATATCGAGGGTTGGAATGACAAAAATAGTTGTACTGTTTTGTGCTAAACCTGCATTGCTAAGCTATAGCTGTTATGATGTTTGAAGATCACTTGAGTAGTAGTTGAGCAGCGCATGCCTGGACAGTTTCCATGCCCTTACGTATACAGGGACATGTTTTATTATTGTTGACTTAAATTATGGTTAATGTTTTTCACTAATGGGCAATGCGACTATGATTCTTTCCCTTCCCTAATTCCAAGCAATTCAAAATGTAATGCTTCGTGCCACATTAAGTTTTGTTCTTTTTGCCTTTAAAAGACCTCTGAGGAAAAAGGTGGCCATTATAGCAGCTTAATAGATGCCCAGAGCCTGGCCTCAGATTTCAATACGTCACACATTGAAGATGCCTGGATACCCAGTCAAGGTTGTTTTACTCACGTGGATCCTAACAGGTTGTCATACTTGGTCCAGTTTGCAAAAGCCACTAAGATAAGAGAACCAAGACAAAGGCACGAAGATAATTTTGCAGTTCTTCACTTTTCTTACACTTTCCATGTTGATTAAGTCAGAATACTATTATTCTTCTCATGGATGTTCTGTAGTATAATGGCTGACCTGCTCAAAGAATGGATGGCTGATATGATATGCGGCAAGTCTGACAACTGTGGCCCTTAAAGAGTGGTTTGTTTATTTTTGCTGTGGAATAATGTATGTAAAGCTCTTCACATAAAGCCTCAGGAAAAAAACACCATTCTTGCTATGGAGTTCAAAACGCTATATTTTTCCACACAAATGCTATTTTACTAAACAGCTATTATTCATATACTGTAAAGGGCCACTAAAATAACTCTTGTTACTTTCCATGTTATTTAATTTAATGGTCAAGAGAAAAATAGAATTATTTTTTTATTGGAGGGCTCCCCTAACTTCTGTAAAATCGAAGTGTCCATTTAAGAAGCAATTTGTGTTTTTTCATAGAAATATTCAGTTGTAGAGAAACAAATGTTTCAGTGCTAAAATTATATAATAAGGAAATGGTTTTTTTTCCATACAAAAAAAAAAAGGTATGGTGTTTATGATTTACTATGCCTAATGGTAGGGGATTTGCCAACTCTGTAATTTGGTAAACTTTGTAAACATGTGTTCGGTGTTTCATAGTACCACTGGGAAATGTCATTACTGTATCAAATTGGAACAGTTGCTCTGTTGTAGAATTGAATGAGCATTCTCGGTAATGGCCAAAGCTGCAGCTAAGAAATACCTGCCACTAATATATGGAACTGTTACAGTTTAAAGCTTTGCCATCTAAGCTAATAGAACTGCCACTGGGAAAAAATAAATTGGCATAAAAATTGTATTTAATAACAATGGTAAAAAAAAAAAAATGGAAATCAGTTAAAAGTTAAAGTATGAAAACCACAGGTTTAATAATGGGGAACTACTCCTTTAAAATCCCATGCCTGCTGTTAATTGCTCCCTAGCACCATTGTACTCTACTCAAAGCTGAGCTGATTTACTCTTTGGGCAGGGTCCACTACTTATCAAAGAAGCTGCTATGTATTTTCCTTTGGTGGCCATTTTTTTTTTTAAATACAGACATAGAAGATAAGCCTATGCCAAAATCTTACAACTTGCTTGTTAAATGGCCAGGTCTTCCCTGGAAACATATTTATTTCTTAAAGGTCTGATTTCTTCCATGTGCAATATGTTCATTCTAGTGCTTCTGTGCCATGCTAGGTTATATATTTATGCTAGTATATGTAGGCGGAATGAATATATTTAGATTCTGAATTTACTATCTTCTCAGCAATAGTGTGGGGTTTCCCCACCACATAGTAACAGCGTAAAAGAACTCCTAGGATTCTTCCCTTTGCTACCAAGTAGCATTACACTTTTGTACTGCAAAATATATATAGATCTATATTTTCCAAAATCCTTCATAACACCAGCATACTCTTACTGTAGAGCACGGATCAAAGCATTAGCCAATATTTTTTATTGTAGCCTTCAAAAAAGGGAAACTATTGCAACATGCCGTTGCAGCTTTAATCATCTCTATGCAGCAAAAGTTATCTAGATATATGCAGGAAGCTTGCGTCTGTTTTGGAGCTTAACATCTGTGTGCGTTCCCATCAGACAATAAGGCACGTTAAGAAACATAATTTAGCCAGTCAGAGGTAAAGGCATGCAGTTAAAAAATTGTTCTTGTTGCTCAAATGTAAGAAATTAAAATCTAAATCTTTTCTGACGCACTGTCAAAGGGAAAGTTTACCTTTATATTATCTTTACTATAAGCACTGGTGTAACTATGGAGGAAGCAGACCCCACAGTTGCAGGGGGATGTGGGAGACAGGGGGGTCTGGATTGGGGGGTCTGCTTCCTCCAAAGTTAAGAAAAACCCCCGTTCCACAGCTGCTCTCCTACATCTGCGGGGGTGGCGGGGTGGAGTAATGGAGGGTTTGCTTTGCACGCCTTATAGTTATGCCACAGGTTATTAGCAACTTTTTAATTGGTCTCCAGTATCTTTTTTTTTTTCTTTTTTAATTATTAGCCTTTCTATTCTGCCTCTTTCAGCATGCACCTGTAAATGCCCCCCCCCCCCCAACCCCACTCTGTAATTGGCCCTGTCAAAGTTCAAACTCAAGCTTCTAAACAAAAAAAAGGTAAATAATTAAGAAAAAAATGACCAATTGCAAGTATACTACTACTGTCTTTATCATATAAAGTTCATCGAAGGGGTGAACTATCCCTTTAAAACAAAAACTATTATAATCAATAAGATTATTCTTAAATATTTCACATGTTGAACTGTCAGGAGGTCAGTGGATAGTAATGAGCCTTCACCTACAGCCTGCAATACCCCCAGATTTTCTATTAGAGCCTTTCCATTTTGCTTACGATTAACGCTCCATAAATATATAACAATCTCAGGAACCAGGTGTTCTCCAGGTTTTAGGAATCTAGCGGGACAACGTCAGGCTGCCTGTATTTTGCAGTAAAACAGGCGCACAGGGGTGCTACTCTCTGCCTTGGCTTCTGCTCTTTTCCCTTTGCCTCAGAACACCACAGCCGTTATCATTTTTAGTGACAGAGAGAAGGAGCTACATTTCCCATCTGGCCTAATTCTGTCATTGGTTAAGGGCAACATTGATATTTGGAATAAAATGTTGCCGAGTCTCCTGCTACCTGCAAAACATTTTCATGCTTTAAACCATAAGTTTGGTCTTAAGGTGCTAGATAACTTTTGTACATCTTTAACAGGTAATTATTTATATGAAAAGAAGGCGTATTTCTTCAGGTCTCTTCTAAACAGATTCATATTTTTTTGTCTTTTTCAAAAAGGTCACATGAATGAATCAAACATGCCATCGAGTTGCTAGCTAGGTTGGGAGAATATGGTGATATATTACCTCGGTTAGACAAAATTTATTCTTAGGTTGAAACTATTTATTTTTTGCTAAGTTATATTATTCCTTAATCTCTTACAGAATGCTATTTTCTTTAGTAATTTGTTTTGTTTTTTTTTTTTTGTAACTATATTGAATATAATAATGGTATTTGTAAAGAACTTTAAAAATAAAAGTTGAAAATCATAATTATTCAACTGTTATAGTTTTGTGTATTTTCTTTATGATTTATTAACAGTTGGTAATTTTTACTGAGCCATAATGAAGAACTGTTTTGGTTTTTTTTGAGCCAGGATATCATTAGAAGCACTAAGATCTAACATCGGTTAAATACATAGGCACCTTTATTACCACACTTGACTACAAATGTACTATGTAACTATGTATTCAACCAGTGATGGACTAGATCTGAGAGCCAGGAAAACCTGATACCCTGGGCCCACTCTCAAAGCAATTAGATATAGATAGTGGCAAATGATACAGGATTTAATATAGGCCCACAGTAAATATTCTCTTAGGCCCACCAAGAATGCCAGGCCAGTCCAATCCTGATTGGCTTACTGTTTTGGCTAATTCAACCCCTCACAAAGGATGATGTTTTTCCCCATCACACTTAAGCATAGTGCAGCCCCATACCTTAGTAACTTTCTGTTATGATAGTGGGCTTAAAATATACTTTTTATTCTCCACCAAACTCCTTCAGTACAGTACATGTACTTATATCCCCAGAAGGTGGTGCCAGAACACTTCCCTAATATTAACCTCAATTTTCATTTCTGCCTCCATCACAAACTACTGACTGTACCAAATGCATGCAAGCAGTTTCATATCTTCACTTTCAGACTTGTATAACCACGTATGCATAAAGTCAACCATAAAAACCTAGACTCTAAGCATTCCAATCTATCAGCTATTATAACCGAAACCTGGTATGCAAGTCTGTAAAGCACAGCTATTCAGTGTTGAAGCCTTAGTCACTATATATGGTACATAAGCTAGCAAATACATTTACAATTTTACACTGCTACTTTAAATCCATAAAGTTTAATGTTCAATATATAACATTATTGCTTTTAGCTGCAGTCCTTCACCAAAATGTCCTCCCTACCTTACAGAAGTCATTTTGGGTAAAAATAGCAAACTGTTTGGTAACCTTGCCAAACGAGCAGATCTTTTTAATCTATAACCAGCTTTAGATCTTATGTAAGATTATTAAAACTTTCCTGAATCTCAAGAACATTTTCTCTTTTCCAAGTCAAAAGTTAACAAAGACAGAAACAGTTTTCTAGTTTGACTACTTGGAACAAACAAGCACCATTCAGCCAAATATTATACTAACTACTTATACGCACTGACTGACAAAGTGAAGAGGTTATTGCATGGAGTTTCCATGTAAACATTCTTCTAGTTCAGCAGTTCTCAACCTTATCACATGGGTCACCACAACATTAGGAACTGTATTAAAGGGTTGCGGCATTTAGGAAAGGTTGAGAACCATTGTTCTAGTAAAAATCATAATGACTGTAAGTTTAAAGACAACCTTACCATGCAGGGAAATTCCTTCTCTATAATTTCCCCTTATTTTAAATACTGTATGTATCTTACAAGTAGTGATGAGCAAAATTTTTCAGCAGGTTTCACTGCAGAAAAATGTTCACAGACTCCAATGGCTGTAAAAAAAAATGTTGCATGGTAAGTTCTATTGACTTCTAATGCATTTCACTATTTTTTCAGGGAAGCTAAACGGGACAGTTTCACCCATCACTACTTACGAGGCATTGATGTGACAGGGATTCTTAAATGTTTCCAATGATCCATGGGTGTCCCTAGCACTAGTCTTAATATCTGAAGTATGTTATGAAATGGTTGAATATTTACAGGCAATCTGACTCATCCTTTTAACAACTAATCAGATATAAAACAATGTCATTCCAGTATAGCTAGTTTAGCCAAGGTACTGTAGATCACTCTCAGCCATTTTACTAGTGCATTACAATACATACAAGGGAGATAAAACCAGTACAAAACTATACACTGAGGTTTAACAGAAAAAAATTGCTGACTTATTGTAAAATCGACAAATGTGGATGACCTATGCGGAGCATTCTTTAGTGAGTCATTTGCAGCTTCAAAAAAATCACCTGTGAACCATAACATATATTTATTTAACACTGCAGTGATGATAAAATATGTTCATACATGTAGTTCCTTAAGGCATTTTGCATATCATCGGCACACAGTATACTGAGAACTTTGGGCTCGTTTACAAATGCCTGCTAGGGGGAAAAACATGCTATTTGCCCACAGTGTAACAGTGTAGATTTACATGGTGGGCATAGAATGTGAACCTCAGTCATCTTCATTTGTTGATTTTAAAATAAATCTGCAAATAGGGGACATTTAGGAAACCCCTGAGCATAAGTGCAAGAGCACTAAGGGATGGAAGAGGGTGTCCCTTAGTGCTCATCTAAGAATCACTTATGCCCAGGGGTGTGCTGTTCTTTGCATGGAGCACCGGACCCCAGCATCCAGACAGCATTTCCAGTTGCAGGCTGAAAGTATAATAATTACAAAACAGAACAAAAAATCCTAAAGATAAAATAAAAAAGTTGCTTAGTATGGGCCCATCTATAACATAGTAAAGGTTAATATAAAGGTTAACACACAGAAGCCCATATATTCCCACCTCCTATCAAGGGCTCCATGTATTTATACTGTACACTATTAGATGGGATAATATCCCTTTTAGTGCACATTGTAAAACCTGGTGGTGGGGAAATAGGTTATTTCTAAACATCACAAGAAAGAAGAGTTGGAGAACTTCTGTTTAGTGCATTTCCTTCTGGCATACAAATAATAGGTAAGAAACTATATTTTAGTTGAGTATAATCATGCTTACATCACAGAGGAACAATACATTAACAATAGGTTATAAAATTCAGATGCACTACATTTTCCTTCCTTTTAAATTTGCTCTTTGTGTGGGAAAGATATTCCCACAAATTGGGCCTACCAGCCTATGGTAAGTCAAACAATTGACCAATAATTACAGGGCCAGCATTGTCACAAATGTTATGTTACTGGGCATTCTAATATTTCAGTTTTATTCATGTAATTTATTGATCTGGTCCTGTTAGTTTATTGCAGTGCAGACTAAGGGTGGAATCATTTTAGCACATTTTCATGTGTTGCTTTTAAAGTGCCAGTAACATTGAATCTGGATGTTCCATACACATTTACTCATGTAGAGTCTGCATTTCTCTGTACACTTTGCCTCAGCAATCTTACTGCTGAACATAAAAATGATGCCTCAAGCCCTTCTTTTGATGGTGAAGGCAGGGCGGAAAGGTGCAGGGTTAGGGTTCTTCCTCAGGTTCTGCTTATATGAAGTTGCACCCACTGCTGAAGGGTTTTGGTCCTGCTGCCCCAATGTTGCCTCCCCCAAGTCCCCCCTTTTACCTTAACTGCATCTTTAGTAGCAACAGTGCAATTTTTAAAGAACCAAATTTCAGGCGAAGAAAACTTAAATTCTGCTCTAAAAGCAATCAGGGCCTGTTTTTTTGCCACCATTTTTCATTGTGCTTCATTGCTTATTCATGTGGATATGGATGTTTTCCTGAATACTTTTTGACTGTGTGATTTTTACTGTAATATTTAGACAATTTGCTATTCATTTTGAGTCTTATAGGTGGGGGGTCTATAGGTTTGCATGTGGCTCCTTATTGTGGAAGCACCAGATTATTATTATTCTTTAAATATTAACACTTGCTATCCACAGTTATCCAACTACAGTAAGTAGTGATATTTTTAAAAATTAATATTGTCATTTCATAATATGCAAATGCAAATACCCAATCAGCAGTGTTCCCAATAGGCCCAGTGGGTCTGGGCACTTCAAGATAAAGAATCTAAAAGCTCATTGTTTTATATCTGAAACAAATCTAAACACACTGGAACACCAAAACCAACATAAATTGCTAGCTCGATACACCAAATGGTAGATGGAAGCTTCTTCTTAGCAGAATGTACTCACCAATCAACAGACCAATAGGGAATGTAATGGTCTCCTCCTCCTCCTCTACTTTTAAAAATGTTTTGGGTAAATAAAAAGTTTTGCATGTAATATCAGACCTGTTACCATCTCCCTCTCATCCTTTTCCTCTTCCCTCTTCTTTTTGCTCTGATATGCCCCTCTGGCATTTGCCAGAATCCACAGCAATTGCCAGTCTGACCCTGGACCATTATTGCCCATATTAGCTTAAAGCTAATGTGAGACAGAACAGTTGTTTTTTAAAGGAACAGTAACACCTACGCCTCGTGTGGCATTAGCCTAAGTAATTAAAATATAATGTAGTGTTTTCCTGCACTAAACTGGTGTGTTTGCTACAGAAACAGTACTATAGTTTATATAGTTTATATAAATAAGCTGCTGTGTAGCCATGGGGACAGCTATTCAAGCTAGCAAAAAGGAGAAAAGGCACCGGTTACATAGCAGATAACAGATCTTAAAAGCTCTTGTGATAACATGGGTGTGGTTTGAAATGGGTGCAGTTTTAAAAAAAGGGGAGTGATCAAAACTGGCTTCCATTATCAGTCCTTCACCATGTAGGCCAGAAAAATTTCAGCCCTCGGTACCAAAGAAGTTGAACAGGGACCTGCCAGGTCTTGAGCATTCTGGATATCAGGCCCTACACCTTGTACCAGCAATTACAGGGTCTTCCATTTTTACTTACTGGGAGGTGACATAGGCGACTGAGGATGGAGAAAATGCCTCTTCTGGCACTAGCTTTATGCATGTTCTGTGGAAGCTTATGAATGAGTTTCTGCTGGTGCATACATGCAAATTCACAGAAATGAAATGTACTTATAACACAATGTTGTAGAATAAGTAGAAATTGCAGTTGTCCTGATGATTATGAGAAAGAATGCCAAACTCTAATAGGTCAGTTTAAAGATAAGGGTTACCCTGAAGGAGAGATAAATAAAGCAAAAAATAAATGTGACAGTCTACTGTAGATAGACGTCAACTTTTAACTAAAACAAAGGAAAATAGGAAACATGAAAAAGAAACAAAGTGCATTCCTTTTATTACTACCTTCAATGATTCTAAAGGGCGAATGGAAAAAATCATGAAAAAACATTGGCATATTATAAAAGAGGATAAGGATTTTAGGGAATGTATAGGAGAATACCCACAGGTTAAATACAGAAAACAGCCAACCCTGAAGCAAATGCTGGTACCCAGCTGTCTCCCAGGAGAGAGTCGGGGGCTAAAAACCCAACATTTTTTCCAAAGTGACAGTTTGAAAGGCTTTTATAGGTGTTTAAACTGTAAAGTCTGTAAGATCTGTAAAGGACAGAAAAAGAGGGTGTTAATGTATACGTCAAATATAACCAATGAGGAATTTAAAATCAGGGAAACAATAACATGTAATAGTAAAAACGTGATTTATTTACTAGAATGCCCCTGTAAATTACAATACATTGGAAGAACTAACAGGTGTTTAAAAACTAGAATAGGGGTGCATATTAGGAATATAAAAGCGGGTTTAGTAACTCATAGGGGCAGATTTATCAAAACGCAAGTTTGAATCCCAAATGGGAAAAATTTGAATTGGATGCGATAATTTCTGATGATCGCAAATATCACGAATATGCTTATGAAAAAATCGGATTAGTCCCACGATGGAAAAACTGACATCATTGATTTACCACAAAAAGATATGGTCTCCCTGGATTACATGGACTGAAAATCAACAGACTCAACAACCCCATCAGATGCAAACATAGACAGCTTTAAGAAACACCTCTGACGTCAGAGCCAAAACAAGATAAATGGACTATACCTATAATAATAATCAGGCGAGAGTCCAATCCTCCCCTCCCTTCCTAAACCCGTAACCTGACCCTAACTTTACTTTTACTAATTTCTTTTCTTTTTCTTTGCTTACATGCTTTAAATGTGATTTACCCTATTGAAAAACAAACAATAAAAACAAAGTTAAAAAAAAAAAATCGTATTAGTCACAATAATATCGTATTGGCGATCCGAAAGTCACGAAATTTTTGTATCCGAACGATCGTAAAATGCAGGAAAACCTTTCTGACTTTGATCCTTCAGTGCATGATTTTGGAAGCCTCCCATAGGAATCATTGGCACTCTGCAGCTCCAACCTGGCCCAAGGAAAGTCTCCCATAGGGCTCAATGGCACTCTGCAGCTCCAACCTGGCCCAAGGAAAGTCTCCCATAGGGCTCAATGGCACTCTGCAGCTCCAACCCGGCCCAAGGAAAGTCTCCCATAGGGCTCAATGGCACTCTGCAGCTCCAACCCGGCCCAAGGAAAGTCTCCCATAGGACTCAATGGCACTCTGCAGCTCCAACCTGGCCCAAGGAAAGTCTCCCATAGGGCTCAATGGCACTCTGCAGCTCCAACCCGGCCCAAGGAAAGTCTCCCATAGGGCTCAATGGTACTCTGCAGCTCCAACCTGGCCCAAGGAAAGTCTCCCATAGGGCTCAATGGCACTCTGCAGCTCCAACCTGGCCCAAGGAAAGTCTCCCATAGGGCTCAATGGTACTCTGCAGCTCCAACCTGGCCCAAGGAAAGTCTCCCATAGGGCTCAATGGTACTCTGCAGCTCCAACCTGGCCCAAGGAAAGTCTCCCATAGGGCTCAATGGTACTCTGCAGCTCCAACCTGGCCCAAGGAAAGCCTCCCATAGGACTCAATGGCACTCTGCAGCTCCAACCCGGCCCAAGGAAAGTCTCCCATAGGAATCAATGGCACTCTGCAGCTCCAACCCGGCCCAAGGAAAGTCTCCCATAGGGCTCAATGGCACTCTGCAGCTCCAACCCGGCCCAAGGAAAGTCTCCCATAGGGCTCAATGGCACTCTGCAGCTCCAACCCGGCCCAAGGAAAGTCTCCCATAGGGCTCAATGGCACTCTGCAGCTCCAACCCGGCCCAAGGAAAGTCTCCCATAGGGCTCAATGGCACTCTGCAGCTCCAACCCGGCCCAAGGAAAGTCTCCCATAGGGCTCAATGGCACTCTGCAGCTCCAACCTGGCCCAAGGAAAGTCTCCCATAGGACTCAATGGCACTCTGCAGCTCCAACCTGGCCCAAGGAAAGTCTCCCATAGGGCTCAATGGCACTCTGCAGCTCCAACCTGGCCCAAGGAAAGTCTCCCATAGGGCTCAATGGCACTCTGCAGCTCCAACCCGGCCCAAGGAATGTCTCCCATAGGACTCAATGGCACTCTGCAGCTCCAACCTGGCCCAAGGAAAGTCTCCCATAGGACTCAATGGCACTCTGCAGCTCCAACCCGGCCCAAGGAAAGTCTCCCATAGGGCTCAATGGCACTCTGCAGCGTTTTTTTTACGCACAGTATGAAAAAGTTGCGTTAAATAACTAAAAAATCGGCGAAAATACGCAAGGTACGAAAAAATCGCTGAAAATATGAACGGTCTGATCGACTGGATTGATAAATCTCCCCCATGGTGTTTCTGCACACTTTAAAAAGATACACAATTGTGATCCTTCCCTTCTCACATTTATAGGGATCTGTCAAAATAAACCCCAGCGGAGAGGAGGAAATATGATACAAATGATATCCAGGGAGGAGAATTTTTGGATACATAAATTACAGACACTGACACCTAAGGGGTTAAACATAGATACAGATTTACAATGCTTCCTAAAAGATTGATGTTTTATGCAACTCATGAAATCAAAGTTTAGAATATGGATGTAATATAGTTTAAACTATGCATGTATTTAATGTGAAGTATGTGTGTTTTTTGAGGTATACAATGAATTTATATAATTAATTGATGACAACCTAAAAGGGTGACAGAAGTGGCATCTGGTAACCCCCCTGATGAAGTACAGTATGTTGATATGAAATGCTTTGGGCCATTTTATGTAGTTAATAAATACTTGAGGGCTGATTCACTAAAGTGCGTTAAAACGTGCGCTATTTATAGCATGTGTTAAAATTTTTATCGCGTCTAATTTTTCGTGTCTTAGCGCACGATTCACTTAAAGCATACGTTAATTTACGCACGATGATGCTTGTGTTATTTTAGTCGCGAAGACTATTTTTGTGCAGTATTTGACGGAACAAGCGCTAATCAACGCACGCGCGCTAATTAACGCGTTTAACGATTTAGGTGCTTTTGTGAATCATGCGTTAGTATTCTTTTCATTCGCTAAATACCGTGTTGCGTTAAAATGAATGCATGCGGTTACGCGTAAAGGAACGCATGCGATACGTGACTTAATGCATGCGGTAATACTGTAGCGAATTGCGCGTTAATTTTCGCGTCTATTTTACCACAAAAAAGCGTGCGATAAAAATTAACGCACTTTAGTGAATCTGCCCGTTGGTTTTAAACAGATAGATTGAATCATTGAATCAGTCCTGCTTCTGCTTGCTAAAAACCTCCAGCTCCCCCCTCCCACCTCCTTGCTCTGTTGTGACTATCCTGGTAGGAAAAGGAACAGTGTGATTGGCTGTAGGTGATCACATGGTACCAGGAATCCCCAGGGCAGGAAGAGCTGAACTGCTGCACGGAGGTGAAAGTTACTGCTGACAGAACTGAACAGTGGAGAAGGGATGATATGCATGCAAGCTTGGACACACTGAGTTTAAGTGGAGGAGTGGATCCACGTTTTGCTGGTGCTACTGGGCTATTTTATTATTATTATAGTGCAGTGTTATATTAATCTTTTCCCTTTAGGCTTCTTTGTGAACAAAAGGGTGGTGCCATGTTGCCTGGCTCTTCCTATTGGCCACTATGTGCTTTCCTTAGCCTGTTTCAAAGCTCCTCCCTCTTCTCCTCCGCAAGAGTAGGATGTTCCCAGCTGCTTTATAAGTAATGGGTAAAATGTGGTCAATTTCTGGCTGTGCTCCATGATCAGGGGGTGGAGGGGTTTGTGGGAGCTTCCAAGGTTACCTCAAGGCTCTGGGATGTGAGTGACCTGCGGCTGATCCACAGACACGCGATACTGTCACCCAAGGGCGGACACAAGGCTGGAAGTTCTCCTATTTCATAGCAGCGACTTCTGCCTGCACTCATGGGACTCTCCAGCTGAGTGGCTAATATTGCACACACAGTAAGTGCATGATGTTATGGCATCTCCACAGCATGTGTCTTTGCTATAAGGGTAAATTAGAATCATGTACAACTCTTTGGAATTTGTTGGTGCTTTAGAAAGACTTGTTCATTATAATAATGACTTAGGGGCACATTTACAAAAGCACGAACACTCGAGCGTTCATGCGAACGCTCTGAGCACATTTTCGCCGATTTTTTCGGGCGTCCACACGATTTTTTCGTACGGCGCACGACTTTTTCGGACGTTTGCACGAAAAAATCAGAAAGGTTTTACCGCTGTTTACAATTGTTCGGTACGAAAATTTCGTGACTTTCGGATCGCCAATACGATATTATCGTGACTAATACGATTTTTCCGTAAGCATTTTCGTGATATTTTCGATCTTCCGAAATTTTCGTTTCCAATACGATTTTTTCCCATTCGTGATTCGGATTCGTGGATTAGTAAATGTGCCCCTTAGCATAGCTTTTCCTCTTTCCAGCTTGCAGTTTAATTTGTTTTGTAGTTGTACAAGTCACTGACCCTAGCAACCAAAAATGATTGCTCTGTAAGGCTTTGGTTGTGTTGTTAATTGTCTTTTGTTGCTTTTACTTCTGTTCAGGCACATTGCCATTCAGCTTCCAGTCTGTCATTAAAACCCATACATAGTTGCTAGGGAATGTGGAACTGTTTCCCAGTCTGCATGTTGTCATGCGACTTTGTGACATTACAGCATCACCATTAGAGCATAGTACTGTTGCTCTCTGGAATACAGTATTATAAAGAAATTGGTGTCTAGTTGTAGGTGTATCGATGGAATGCTGGGAACCTGTTTCAATGCTGTTGGTGCAGTAATAAAAATGTTATGAAGGTGTGTGTTATTTAAAGTTAACTGGATTTGGGCAACAATCAGAATTTTTAAAAAATTGTTACCCTTTTTCATAAAATGCTTGCATCCTATGGGGATCACCTCTGTTGCCTGAGGGCCCTTCATATACTGTAAGCAGAAAGATTCCCAAAATGTTAGATGAGAAGCAGTGATGTGCAGGTTGGCCCACAATCCGCAGGACTCACAAGTTTACCCTCAGGTCAGGCAGGTTAGGGATGAAATTAGCTTTTTGCCTTTAAAAGACCTCTGAGGAAGAAGGTGGCCATTATAGCAACCTAATAGATGGTCTCAGATTTCAATATGTCACACATTGAACATGCCTGGATACCCAGTCAAGGTTGTTTTACTCATGTGGATCCTAACTGGTTGTCATACTTGGTCCAGTTTGCAAAAGCAATTGAGATAAGAGAACCAAGCCAAAGGCACAAAGATATCTCTGCAGTTTTTCACTTTTCTTACAGTTTCTATGTTGATTAAGTCAGAATACTATAATTATTCTCATGGATGTTCTGTAGTATAATGGCTGACCTGCTCAAAGAATTGATGGCTGATATGATATGCGGCAAGTCAGACAACTGTGGCCCTTAAAGAGTGGGTTTGTTTATTTTTGCTGTGGAATAATGTATGTAAAGCTCTTCACATAAAGCCTCAGAAAAAACACCATTCTTGCTATGGAGTTCAAAACGCTATATTTTTCCACACAAATTCTATTTTACTAGCTATTATTCATATACTATAAAGGGCCACTAAAACAACTCTTGTTACTTTCCATATTATTTAACTAATATAATGGTCAAGAGAAAAATAGAATTAGTTTTTTGGAGGACTCCCCTAACTTCTGTAAAATCGAAGTGAAATACCTGCCACTAATATGGAACTATAGCAGTTTAAAGCATTGCCATCTAAGTTTATAGAACTGCCACTGTGAAAAAAAATAATAACCAGTTTTTTACCACTGTTAGCATAGCAATCAATTAAAAGTTGATGTATGAATGAAAACCGTACGCTTAATAATGGAGAACTACCCCTTTAATATCTCATGCCTGCTGTTTATTGTTACCTGCTCGACAGCACCATTGTACTCTACTCAAACCTGAGCTGATTAAAGGTGGCCATACACATTAAGAGGTCACCAAGTGAGTGGATTTTCTGGGGCCAAACGATCGAATTATAACGGCGGCAATGGGCACAGTCAGTTCGGGGACCGCATCAACGAGCCGTTATCATTTTTAGTGACAGAGAGGCATAGAAGGAGCTACATTTCCCATCTGGCCTAATTCTGTCATTGGTTAAGGGCAACATTTATGTTTGGAATAAAATGTTGCCGAGTCTCCTGCTGCCTGCAAAACATTTTCATGATTTAAACCATAAGTTTGGTCTTAAGGTGCTAGATAACTTTTGTACATCTTTTTTTTAATAGTCAACTTTTATTGATTTGCTTATAAACAAGGGAAATGATAGATAGAAGAAAGTGAGAAGGAGGGAGGAAGGTGGTGGGGGGGAGTATGGAATGTAGAGCGTATTATGGTGCTTTAGACAGCTGTTGCTGAAGACTCCAACCATGTGTGGGCATCCTCTGGCTAGATTTGTTAACTTTTATCCATCTTTAACAGGTAATTACTTATATGAAAAGAAGATGTATTTCTTCAGGTCTCTCCTGAACAGATTCATATTTTTTTCTCTTTTTCAAAAATGTCACTAGCTAGGTTGGGAGAATATGGTGATATATTACCTCGGTTAGACAAAATTTATTCTTAGGTTGAAACTATTTATTTTTTGCTAAGTTATATTATTCTTTAATCTCTTACAGAATGCTATTTTCTTTAGCAATTTGTTTTGTTTGTTTGTTTTTTGTAACTATATTGAATATAATAATGGTATTTGTAAAGAACTTTAAAAATAAAAGTTTTAAATTATAATGATTCCCCTGTTATAGTTTTGTGTATTTCCTTTGAAATTTATTAACAGTTGGTAATTTTTACTGAACCATAATGAAAAACTGTTTTGTTTTGGGTTTTTTTGAGCCACGATATCATTAGAAGTACTAAGATCTAACATCAGTTAAATATATAGGCACCTTTATTACCACACTCAGCAATACAAATGTATTCAACCAGTGATGGACTAGATCTGAGAGCCAAGAAAACCTGATACCCTGGGCCCACTCTCAAAGCAATTAGATATAGACAGTGCCAAATGATACAGGATTTAATATAGGCCCACAGTAAATATTCTCCTGGGCCCACCAGTACTGTCAGACCAGTCCAACCTTGATTGGCTTACTGTTATGGCAAATTCAACCCCCACAAAGGATGATGTTTTTCCCCATCACACTTAAGCATAATGCAGCCCCATACCTTAGTAACTTTCTGTTATGATAGTGGGCCTAAAATATACTCTTTATTCTCCACCAAACTCCTTCAGTACAGTACACGTACTTCTATACCCAAAAGGTGGTGCCAGAAAACTCCCATACTATAACCTAAATCTTAATTTCTAACAAGCTAAGATAATATATAACATTAATTGCTTTCAGGTGCAGTTATTCAACCAAAATGTCCTCTGTACCTTACAGAGGTTATTTTGGAGGAAAAATAGCAAACTGTTTGGTAACCTTACCAAACAAGTGGATCTTTTTAATCTATAACCAGCTTTAGATCTTATGTAATATTATTAAAGCTTTCCTGAATCTTAAGAACATTTTCCTTTTTCTAAGTCAAAAATTAACAAAAACGGAAACGGTTTGCTAGTTTGACTACTTGGAACAAACAAGCACCATTGAGCCGAATATTATACTAACTACTTCTACGCACTGACTGACAGAGTGAAGAAGTTATTGAATTGAGTTTCTGTGTAAACATTCTTCTTGTAAAAATCAGAATGGCTGTAAGTTTAAAGCCAACCTTACAGGGCAGGGAAATTCCTTCTGTATAATTTCCCCTTATTTTAAATATGTATCTTACAAGTAGGGATGAGCAAAACTTTTGGGCAAGTTTCGCCGCAGAAAAACGCCCATAGACTCATTTACAAATTCCTGCTAGGGGGGAAAAAAACATGCTATTTGCCCAGAGTGTAACTTGACACATTGATTTACATGGTGGTCATAGAATGTGAACTTCAGTCATATTCATTTGTCGATTTTAAAATAAATCTGCATTTTTTTGGGTTTATCCGGATGAAGGGAGGGTGTATCCCCCAAAACGTTGATCAGAGGTGGTCACAATAAATGGGGTAAGTTCCCCAACTGCATATATTGTGTGTGTGGCTCCTTTACAACTTTGTCTGCTGGGCATAGAATGTGCCCATCATGTAAGGGGCTGGAAACGAGGGTCCCCAAACGCAAGGCCCTTCAACTAAGCATGTAACCATGTTTGGGCCAAGGCTGTTTTGATAAATCAGCAAAGGGAGCATTTGCCTACAGCCCATTAGATCATTAGATTTTGTTCAGCTATAACCTGGGCAAAAAGCATCTCCCAAAAATGGCATATCCCTCATTTTAATTTACTGAGCTATAATAATTTATAAAATACTGTATTTTTCTTTTTATTTTGTTTTGAAATTTGGTAATTATGGTATTTTACACCCTTATGGCTGTTGGTGTCAGGTGGTACACCTGGACCCCACTTCTAATTTGGTAAACACAGAAAATAGGGGACATTTAGGAAACCCCTGAGCACAAGTGCAAGAGCATTAAGGGATGAAAGAGGGTGTCCCTTAGTTCTCATCTACGAATCACTTATGCCCAGGGGTGTGCTGTTCTTTGTATGGAGCACCGGACCCCAGCATCCAGACAGCATTTCCAGTTGCAGGCCGAAAGTTACAAAACAGAACAAAAAATCCTAAAGATAAAATAAAAAGTTGCTTAGTATTAGCCCATCTATAACATAGTAATGGTTAATATAAAGATTAAAACACAGAAGACCATATATTCCCACCTCCTATCAAGGGCTCCATGTATTTATACTGTACACTATTAGATGGGATAATATCCCTTTTAGTGCACATTGTAAAACCTGGTGGTGGGGTTATTTCCAAACATCACAAGAAAGAAGAGTTGGAGAACTTTTGTTTAGTGCATTTCCTTCTGGCATACAAATAATAGCTAAGAAACTATATTTTAGCTAAGTATAATCATTCTTACATCTCAGGGGAACAATACATTAACAATAGGTTATAAAATTCCGAATCACTACATTTTCCTTCCTTTTAAATTTGCTCTTTGTGTTTATTAGCCTTGGGAAAGATATTCCCGCAAATTGGGCCTACCAGCCTATGGTAAGTCAAACAAGTGACCAGTAGTAATTACAGGGCCAGCACTGTCACAAATGTTATATTAGTGGGCATCTAATATTTCAGTTCTATTCATGTAATTTATTGATCTGGTCCTGTTAGTTTATTGCAGTGCAGTAAACTGGAATCATTTTAGCATATTTTCATGTGTTGCTTTTAAAGTGTCAGTAACATTGAATCTGGATGTTTCATGCACATTTACTTATGTAAAGATTGCTTTTCTCTGTACACTTTGCCTCAGCAATCTTACTGCTGAACATAAAAATTATGCCTCAAGCCCTTCTTTTGATGGTGAAGGCAGGGCGGAAGGGTGCAGGGTTAGGGTCCTTACTCAGGTTCTGCTTATATGAAGTTGCACCCACTGCTGAAGGGTTTTGGTCCTGCTGCCCCGATGTTGCCTCCCGCTCGTCCCCCCTCTTACCTTAACTGCACGCAGAAAGGGTCAGACTGGGTGCATCTTTAGTAGAAACAGTGCCATTTTTATAGAACCACATTTCAGGAAAACTTTTGCATGTGGCTTCTTATTGTGAAAGCACCAGACTGACTATTATTTTTATATATTAACACTTTTTATCCACAAACTACAGTCAACAGAGATGTTTTTAAATATTAATATTGTCATTACATAATATGCCAAAGTGCAAAGACCCGATCAGCAGTGTTCCCAAATGGCACATAGAATAGTCTTATTAGATTCAAAGTTGCTTTAACTCTAAACCCCCCCCAAGAACTATTAGAAACCCCAGATTCTATTCCTAATAATGCAATGTTTGACTAGTTCTGCATTCTCTCACGCAAACACTGCCTTACATACACAGCAGGGGGCGGGCAGGAAAGTGCAATTCCTTCCCAGGAGAGACACTCAGTCACAGAGAAAAACACGAGGGTGAGATAGAGTTGCAGAGTACGGAGGATTCTACTAATACTGGGTTTGTCGGAAAGGAGGTGGCGCAGAGAATACCAGGTGTCCTCATATCAGAAGGTCAGAGTTTGCCAAGAAGTGCTTGTTACAAGCGGATACAACTTAAATAGCAGTAAGTATAGGTCTATACATACTCCAGCTGTTATTGCTTTCCCTACAACTGTGTCAAACTATTGACAAACTCCCGTTATATGTCAAGCTGGAATTCTGAAGTTCTTGTTTGTGTTAATATGTATATTATTCTATATTATTCTACATATTCGTGAGTAGTTATAAGCAGGTTACAGGTGCAGTTGTTTAACATGTAATCCAAAGGCTATTCCTTTGTTATTTTTGATGCTTCCACTTTGACTGTAACCTTTTTCACTTATATAGGGTGAAGATACACAGAGCTACTAGTAGCAGCTATTTGTCGTGGCTACTAAAAAAGATAATGCTGATCATTTACTGATAATTGTCTCTACGTGTGTTTTAGCAGAGGCAATTCTCCTTATTGTCTATGGCAGGGTTTTTCTTGAAAAAAAAGTAGCAGCTACTAGTAGCTCAGTGTGTCTTCCCCCTTAACAATGAACATGCAAGAGATATGGAGGCATGGCTGATAGAATTCCAAGTTATCCATTGAAACTGTATTAACATGTGACATGTGAACCTCTAATGTAACAAAATAAATGAATACCTTCATAAATGTTCAGTGATATTATAAGAAAAGGAGGTAAATATGTGATGACACTATCCCATCAGAGAAAAGGTTAACCTCTCCTCGGCATCCACCATTTGGTCTTTGTTTGAAGCAGGCCATACATTTAATTAGAACAGAATTATTTATCTTTCCCTGGTGTAAAGGAATAAAATGATGCAGAGCTCATTGGAAACCAAATGTAGCTTAACAATTCTGTGTCGCTCACTTAACTGAAATGAGCAGAAGTAGTGGTTCCAGAACAAAATACCAATAGAGCTTCACCCTAATAAACAAAAAAAAAAAATAATAATAAATAATTATTATTATTTATATAATTAGGGCTATGGGCAGGAACTGAATACCCTACATGGGACTAGATAGCATACAGATATAACAATGCTATTCCTGAATATCTGTCACTTTCTAGCACTTGGCTGTCTGATAATTACCTAGCTAAACCTGCTAAACCACATGGCGAGGGCTCTATGTTACAGCTTGGGATCTGCTTTCATTCTCATTTCTAGTGTAAGGTGCAGGGATTTAAAGTTTCAGACTGAAGGGTAATTATGATGCCAGTTGGTAGCAGAAAGCTGTGTGCTACTCATGGTTATACTATCAGTAACTATATGAGCCTACAGAAGGGTTGCATAACCAGCTTTTTAAAACTGCAGCTCCGAGAACCTCTTGACTGCTTTGAGCAGATGTTAGTAAATGCTGAGATAGTAGTTCATCAGCTGGTGGGCTGTCAGTTATACCATATTCTAAAATGTATTTTGATTTGTACAGGTATTGGATCCCTTATCCGAAAACCTGTTATCCAGAAAGCTCCAAATTACGGAAAGCCCATCTCCCATAGGCTCCATTTTAATCAAATAATTCAGAATTTTAAAACTGATTTCTTTTTTCTCTGTAATAATAAAACAGTACCTTGTAACTGATCCCACCTGAATGAACTGAAAATGCTTTAAAAGGTATTTGTAAATGTAATTGCTATTGAAACAGCATTTTCTGAACTCCTGGTTGTTACTTTTTAAACAATGTTGCAAAGGGCAGTCTTCTCCCGCAAGACAAGTTTGTCAATTTGCTGGTTTGTGTTACATTGTTTCAAATGCCAGAACCACCAGGGCAGAGAATAGAAAAGAACTGGCAAACGCTACTTCTAATAGCAATTATACCGCGAGGATAATGAGTACTGAAAACGTTAATGTTTTTCTCTGTAAATATATTTCTAATGGGGCTATTGACACAGCGTTTATACCAGTTGGTAACAACCCAGGTAATCCACATATACAAAGAAATCAAAATAAATAAATACATAAAATAAGTTATGTTTAGTAAAGTGGATTGACAGGGAATAAGTATTGTACACACTTACAGAAATGTATTTAATACTAAGTAGAAAAACCTTTGCTAGTCGCTTGTATTGTTCAGGTGTGATTTTGGCCCATTCTTCCACACAAACTGTCTTCAAATCTTGAAGGTTCCAGGGGCCTATTCTATGAACTCTGATCTTCAGTTCTTTCCATGAGCGTGCATAGAGGCCATGTCCGATGAGTACATTACTTATTGTTTTCTTTGAAAGAACTGAACCTGCTAATTCAAGGTCTTTCTCAAGCTCTCCACAAGTGATCCTTGGCTCTTGGACAACTGCTTTGATTATTCTTTTGGCTCTTCTGTCAGAAATCTTGCGAGGAGCACCTGGTTGTGGCCGGTTTAGGATGAAATTATGTTCTTTCCACTTCCGGATTATGGTCTCAAGGATGTAACCAATGCCATCAGCATGTTTTGCAACAATAAGGTTGCGAAGGTCTTTTCTTTTACCCATCATGAGATGCTTCTTGTGTGATACCTTGGTAATAAGAAACCTTTTTTATAAGCCATTAATTAGAAATAAATACTGACAGATTTCAGCAGGTTTCTTGGCTTTCCATGCCTTTTTGCACCTTTTCTTCATGTGTTCAATAATTATTCACTGTGTCATTCCACTTTATTACACATAACTAAATTTAAAAGTTATTTGTTTTGATTCCTTTGTATGTGCGGATTACTTTGGTTCTTACCGACATCAGGTGTAAAATTCATGTCAATAGCACCATTAGAAATATATTTACTGAGAAAAATGTTGACGTGCTCAATACTTATTTTACCCACTGTATAGACAAATAAATCAAAAACCATTGCAAATTTGTAATGAATATATTTTTATGTTTTCTTTTATTAGGCAAAAAATGATATTTTGGATCGACTTGTCCTTTAAATGGTTGCTTGTACGCACTGCTAAATACATTTCTAAAAAAAACACATAAAAATGAATAGAATAGTAGGTGAGTTTTTCTGTTGTAAACCATAATCTCACATTTTGATAAATCTGCCCATAAGTGTTCCAGAACTACAACTGTGACCTGCAGTGGGCCATAATTTTGTTTAGATTTCCCTAGTTCTCAATAAAAACTGAATATCATGCATGCTCGGTAAAAAAAGTGATAATATGATAGTATGCCTTCAAATGAAACCTTGGTTTTTAAGACTTCTTTAAACATTTGAAGAGCATCTGCCAAAACTTAACTGTTCAACACAAAAATTAACATGTAGCAACTTTATACCATACCTTTGTGTGCAACAGTGCACATGTACTTCAACAATGATGAATTGAGGAGCACACATTAAATTAAGAAGCCAGACATTTAAATCTGCTGAATCTTACAACAGCATTTTGCAGAGCTATAGCTATGTACATTATCTACACTATACAAACACAGACACCATTGCTTTATGTATAACTATAACTATAGTCATTCTTTTGTACTTTTGCTAGTATGAGATCAAAGTATTTTTATCATTTTAAAAGACTTCCTTGCCATAAAATGTTTCTTTATACCTCTGTGCTCAAGGGTAGTGCTTAAAGGTTTAGTGACCTGGGATAAAAAAAACTTTAGTTCTTGAGTGTGGAGCTTGCCACCTAGCCGGCCTGGCTGGTATTTTACTGACCTGGCAGTAATAATGATTCTTAAAGCCAATGTTATTAAGCGGGAAGGAAAACAACATATGTAGGTAGGCTTGTCATTTTTCAAGAAGAGGGGGATAGGGCTGCCATTTTCCATACACAACGGATGGTTACTTGCACCACTGAAGTATTGTTAGTATTTTGCCTTTTCCACTGATTATCTGACTCTATATCTGTTCATTTATATCAAGTTCTGTATACAAATGTATGGCATAAATTCCAAATCAGTCAGTGTTCCATCTGGTGCACGTGCATTGCATTGAATATAACAAAGGAAACTTTCGGTTTTGTTTCTTTTCTGATATTATAATCAGGGACAGGTATGCGACAAGGCAGGGTTTGGGCACAGGGATTTGCCTTCCAGCATTTTTCCAAAATGTCAATTTCCTAATGGCTCCCTAAGCTGAAGGTCTGGGGCATGAGCACCTGGACCCACCTAAACTAAGGGTAAGATTTCTACTTAAAATCTGCTTTAACTACAACCCTTTGGTGTGATTTGTAGGGTTTGGGCACAGGACTAATTCATTCAAACTACCAGACCCACAGATGGGGCACATTGAAAAAAAGAAAAAATATGGAAAATACTTTATCACATATTCATTTGCAAATGAAGAAACACAAGTGCCATGTGCGTCATTCCCTTTAATAACTAACTATACAGAAACTAAGAGCAGTCAGGACAGTCTCCTTTCTGCAGTACATTCTGTCCTGAATACTTTCTATAATTGTTTTACTTGTTTTTTGGCACATTTTGCTTTTTGTGGAAAAGTTACAGTTTTTCCATTCTGATAGTTATACACAATCTTTTTGGACCTCATTTCTCTAAATTGGACAAAAAAATCCAATCATCCACCAACAGCTTAAACTATAACAAACAGCATAAGTATATTACATTTAGCTGTAGAGAAAGTTGCTTGGACCTCTCCTGATCCCCAGTGCATCCCCCCATCCCTTTCTGTATATGTTCAGGCTTTCTGCAATATTATTTTAGTCACAGGTAATAAATAATCAGACCTGAAATCTTAAAGGGGCCATATACCCTATTTATCTGTATGAGGGCTTACTTATTATGTGCACATCTTTTTCTCCATTAATGCATTTCTAAATGTAAATATTCTCATAAAAAACTATATCTAAAGCTGACTTCTCTCTCCTTTGAATACTGGTAAGACGCTAAAGGAAGAGAAATTACTGCTTTGCACATCTTTTCTGGCTCTTTAGCCACAAGACTACTATTTCTTTTTGTAGGGTGTGTCATTTTTCCCTGTGACAGTCAGCCCTTCCTCTGTTAAGCAGGATATATTAGAATGGAGTGTAATATTTGCTGCAGTTAAACAGACACACAGCCTCTGTTCCCTTCTGAGACTGCTTAACACACTTGCTATGAATGCACAGCTCAACTGTAGTTGCTCTGTTTGGAAAGATCTTCAGACCATTTCTACAGAAAAAAATGTATCTGTAGAATTACAGTATAGCTTAAAGTGGCAAAAGTTATGTGTATATAGTTGATCACCCGGATAAAGCATACTAGGTCATGTGTAATTGACAAAAATCTAGCAACAGTCTACTACAAGATGAAACAATTTTCCATTGCAATTGCTACATAAATGTTGAATACAAAATATTGTTGAGGTAAGTATATACACATTATAGAAGTAAATACTTGGTAGCTATGCATAAAAACGTGTTTTAGTGTAATTAGCTGCCAGTGGCATAAAAATAGGGGGAGCAGCTATCAGTGCTGCTGTACTTACTTTTCTCTCAATATATGACTACTCTGCTGACTGAATCTGCTGTTAATTTCATCACACAATTACCTACTTTTATTAAAATGCACTTTCATTATTTTAACAAAAAACGTTTAAACGTTTAACAGTGTTTATGTTCTTACACAGGTTTCAATTTAATATCTTTATATTGTTTATAAATTGTATATCAATTACCTCAGCTAAGCTCTTGCACTGGGCACTCACATTCAAAGCAGAGGTGTACAAAAGGCTAAAGAGCCATTTAGCAGGATTAATTAATCTCCCTTTTATTCTGAGACAGTGATTTTATGTATATTTAGTTTTCCTAACAGTCATATTCCTTGAAAGGAGACTTAAGACTTTGTTTCAAAGTGTAAGGACCCCCACACATGCCCCCTGCCCCACCCCAGCACATCACTGTGACAGGCTATACCTCAGTGGGCCCCTTTTACTGGTCTTTAAATACACTAACCAGTGGTCCTGCTAACACTAGATGTGACTTAACCAAACATGGTGCCCCCAGCCACACTCTGCAGCTCTGCATTTGCAGAGTAAAGTAGAACTTAAATTTTGAGTACGACTGGAACTAAAAAATCAAGGGTGGGAGTGGTTTAGATCCCCTGTAATAATGGCCAAACTAGTTGGCTGTTTATTTTCTATTAAGATAATTTAAAAAAGGATTGGGTGTATCTAGAAATTCTAGTTGCAAGGAAGTAATTAACAGTATGCAAAGTTAGCAAATGTGACCATTAGCCACCTGCTAGGTACAAATATAGCAGGTGGATCATTTAAGCAACAATACACAATTTTCAAGTCATCCTGGGCCAATGGCCAAAATGATGCAACATGATTCTCAAATGAGAATTTTACCAGATCTGTTTCATATTCCTGGTTTTATAGATGATTATTGAAGGCATGTTTCCCCGTGAACACGGGGAAACCTAGCAGCACTATATTCACCATCCTCAACTTACAGTGTGATATAAGTAAATTAACCCTTTTTCTTATATGTGGATATGTTTTTTCATCATGGTGAAACAGATCTGTAATTGTGGAATTGTCCCCTGATGGTTTGGAAGTCACGTTGGGAGATAAATTGATGAATTTGCACCTGAGCCTCTTTGCTGCCTTGCAACAGAACTAACCACTTGAGACTAAAGAACCTAGATAGCCTCATTTGAGCTTTATAGGTGAATTTTAAGTTGGAATAAGATAGCTTATTGTAGCACAATCCAGATGTTGTTCTTGCATAGCTTTATGAAAACTGATTTCTTAAATATCTATAAACCTGAAGCCTCAAATGAAACTAAAGGAATAAGTTGGCTTAGTATGCTGAATCCCTTTGGGAGTATAAATGAAGCTAATAATAAGCCTTGCTGCTCATCTGAAGCTAAATCGTGTATTCTGAAGCGAAGATTCCATTCAAAATATACACACAGCTTGGCTGTACCAACAGGCTACTGGGCAAGGTAAGTTCAAGCTAACAGGTGGTATCCAAAGGCAATGCAACATTATTAGGGGGTTACTTAATCACTCTTTTTAAGTATGTTTTCTAGTTAGGAAGAAGGGAAATGTTAATGTATTCATTAACATATATACAACATTTAATATCATATATATCTTACATTATTTTGCTTGTGGGTTTTTTTGTGCCACACAAATTACATGAATCATTGTCTAATACGCATTTACCTCTCTCAAGAAATCAGGCTGCAATTACTTACAATGCTATAATGAACCTAGCAGCATTAATTAACACGTAGGGGGAGATTTACCAAGATACGAACGCTCTGAGCGAATTCTCTGCGATTTTTTCACACTTGCGTGACTTTTTCAAGCGCCTGTGTTGTTGGGTTTATTTAAATTATTTCATAGCAGATATTTATCATGCTGTGTAAAAAGTGGAGTGAAAATTTACTGGTGATGTTGCTCATAGCATCCATAGCAGCCATGTCATGGGCAAAGGCCCGCTGTGGCCGGCCTTGGTCACCCGTATATCTTAGACTTGCTCAGGAAATACTGTGCACACGTTGTGCGCTCTTTGTGTGAATAAAAATAGCTGAATATATGTTATATTGTGCATAATGGCACACTAAAAAATGTTTCTGAATGCTATTTATTGCTCTTTTACCTATGAACTTTGCTTTGCTTTTACTCTAAATTTTTCTTTTAACTTTGTTTCTGTAACTAAACAATACCTGCCATATGGCCTTTTAATTAACATACTGTATGTTTGTTTTTTCATAGGGTACATTTAGCAGCTGTGTTCTGGTTGAATCAGGGAAGGAGGAAGCTTAAGCCTATGGAATGAACAATGAGAGGAAAACTTGGAATTTAATTGAAGTCTGAAGAAGGAATTGTTCTGCACTGTAGAACATATTTCACATTCTCTGTGACTCCTGCTCAAGACCCCAGTCTTTGAGTTTATATCTTTATGTAACGTTTGTGTGTTCTATAAAACCCGGTGTTCATTGGTATTTCTGCATGGCTTGCATTTAAGCCTGGCTACATTCTGTCAGCATGAGGTGGATCTGTAGACTCAATGAAACAGAGAAGTTCTGGGTAAGAATTTATTTTTTTAACCTTCTTTGGGTGGGACTCAAACTAAGTCTGGGAGTCATCTTTGTGACCTATAGTTTGGCTTCAGATGAATGAATATTTTTGCAGTTGCATTTCTAGAAGGGGAAATTTCACAGATTTACATTGGGTAATGGCAGAGACAGCAAGTACAAATAGCAGACCCTGTTGCTTTCATTGTATCTAGTTGTTGGGGACCTGTATTGATAAATAATTTCAGATTATCTTCTTGAAGATCCCTAAACTGAAGTATTCCATACAAGATTCTTTTTGTAATAAACTAGGTGATGTTAGCGTACAATAAGCAATACAAAAGCTAGTAAATTAGGAACAGCAGTAGTGTCAGAACTGCACACACAAAATAGTGGCACCGCTGGGTCCCTCATAGGCAGTGCACTTATACACGCAAATTAATCCCTACTACAGACACACATTTGGGTCATTTTCATAAAGCTCCAAGTCGGTAAATGTAGCTCCTAGTGTATTTGAGCAATTGGGCTTTTTTTTGGATGGGGTCTGTGATATCAAATCCATGAACAGATTTTAAAAGATCTGATTTGTTGCTATGGGCGATATCACCAGTGGTGTTGGCTAACACACACTATAATAAATATGCTCCCAAATGTTTTTAGATAATTATTTTGAGCAGTTTCCTCTGCTGGTGGATGTCACATTTTAAATAATAATGTAGAATACAATTTATAAGCCACATAAGTGGGTTGATCCAGTGTCCAAAAAGTGGCCCTCCTGTTTTGCCAGCCTTTAAGATATTATAGGCAACTTTCAAGCAGATTTTCACTGCATTTTTTTGTGCAATGTGCTGTTTACCCTATGGTCAGTGCTGAAACCTGGAACCCTGAAACCTGAAATGATATGTAACCTTATTTATTGGTATGCATCTGCTTGATGCCCCACAAGGCTAGAGAATCCTGGGTATATAATCACTATTCTAAAGTTAATGGAGTCTGTTATTTTTGTTGATACTGTCTAAGTTTATACAAAAAGAGTGAATAAGGGAAAAGGTGGTAGATTTGGAATCAAATCTTGTAAAGACCATTGTGTGGCAGCCTCAGTAACGCACTTCTGTTTATTTTAAAGTTAAAATTACGATGTGTCCCTAGAAATTCTGCATTGTCTAACTTCTCACTCAGGAAGCAGTGGCTGGTGATTCAGAGGAAATCACATTCAATCATGAAAATAATTAGGGTTTTGTGTATTAAAACATGAAGGCACACTCCTAAAAAAAAAAAAAATGCAACCCACATTCAAAGGATTAATTAAATTTCATTTCTGTCAGGAAACTCTGGGCGACTTCAGAAAAGGAAGGGCCACATATGCTTTCCTATGTGCAATTTATTTTATTGCTGGTGGGAAAGCATTTTGGAAGATTTCTTGCTCACAGTTAGCCGCAAGCGACAAATCTCCCCATGTGCTATAAGCTTAAAACAGTTAACAATGCTTTTGGATCTAACAACTTATTTTCCACGCTGGGATACATAATTGGAAGGTATTTGGCCAAAACCTTTCTGCCAACATGCAATTTGAATTTGACATCACGGATATTGTTGATAGTGCTGAACACTTTCATTCCTTGAGCTGTGTGACACTTCTGGCGGATTGACACAAATATCAGGTTTCATTATAAATGTATATAAACCTTTGATTTTCAGATCATATCCTATTGACAGAAACCTTTATTAAGCAGTGTTTTTTAAATTAGGGTTGGTAAAATGCTTGTTATTAGGAATTTTAATAGAACTTAAAGGGCACCTATCACCTAAAATTGTTTTCCCCACTGGAGGAACGTACTAGCAGAGCCTTTACTCTCCTCAATATAATGCTCTGGCCTGCAAACTGGGAGGAAGCTCCCTGGGCGGGTGGGGGTACATACATGTGCGTAATGTGAAAGTACTCCAGCTTGCTTGTTATGCTCATGCTTACCATGTAGCATTGGGGGATGTGCCAACAGATTTGTATCATATTCATATTCATAGCAAGTGAATTGGGGCACTCGCACAATGTGTACATGTATGTGCTCCATGCACCAGAGCTCTTTATAGGGGGCTTGGATTACATTAAATACATTTGGTATGGAGATAATTGTAAGGTGATGAGTGCCCTTTAACCAGCATGTTAGGTGGGAGGCTTGGACTGTTTTTTTCATAGCTGGCCATACTCCCATATAATGATAAGTCATACTTTCTAACCACACCTTTTGCTGGTTTCTTGTAAAAGTTTTATCACACTACTGGAGGCCTGAGGGAGGTAGATAAAGAAGGTGGTGTAAGTGTGCTAGCTTATGTGCCGGTCACACATGTTAATTAGCTGGATTGTCTGATAGGCTATTGTAATAACTCTCACACTGGGGGACCTGTGGGCTAAGGTACAGACCTAAATAAATATCACTTATATTACTGCATTTAACACTTGCAGTGTTCCCGCAATTTAGTAAATAAATGCTTGGACCCAGTATTAAATATGTGGAATTGCTCCCTGCAATTAAAGAGAGATTTGTGATGAATACTTATTTACTATCCTACATATTCTTGAAAATACACCAATGTTTTTTTATATGGAAATTTGTTATGGGCATAATAGGCAGGCTACAAAGGAGCAAATAACCAGAGTATGCAGGGTATAGTAAAACAGGAAATATTAACTGTGTAGCTGAATAAATATTCAGTATTTATTTAAGTAAACAACGGTTGTTTCTGGTGGCACAACATTGTTTTTTTCTCTCTCCGCTAATATAAAGTAGTATTTATAAAAGCATGTATTTCTTTCTACCAGGATATTAACCAGACTTGGCACACGGATAATCCTGACTTCTCACAGTGCTTTCACAACTCTGTCTTGAACTGGATCCCTAGTATCTTTCTCTTTATCTGCTCACCATTTTATGTTCTCTACTTACGGCGTCATGGGCGCGGGTATATCCGGATGTCAGCCCTCAGCAAAGCGAAAACTGTAAGATTTTTTTATTATAACAGATTTATTAAAGTTAAAAGTTTGTTTGGACATAACTTCTAATTAAATCTAGACTCCAGACATTTAGAAACATGCTTTTTGTTATTTTTACTATACAGTGGTGTGAAAAACTATTTGCCCCCTTCCTGATTTCTTATTCTTTTGCATGTTTGTCACACTTAAATGTTTCTGCTCATCAAAAACCGTTAACTATTAGTCAAAGATAACATAATTGAACACAAAATGCAGTTTTTAAATGAAGGTTCACGTTATTAAGGGAGAAAAAAAACTCCAAATCTACATGGCCCTGTGTGAAAAAGTGATTGCCCCCCTTGTTAAAAAATAACTTAACTGTGGTTTATCAATTTCAATTTTCAATTTCAATATCAATTTCTGTAGTCACCCCCAGGCCTGATTACTGCCACACCTGTTTCAATCAAGAAATCACTTAAATAGGAGCTACCTGACACAGAGAAGTAGACCAAAAGCACCTCAAAAGCTAGACATCATGCCAAGATCCAAAGAAATTCAGGAACAAATGAGAACAAAAGTAATTGAGATCTATCAGTCTGGTAAAGGTTATAAAGCCATTTCTAAAGCTTTGGGACTCCAGCGAACCACAGTGAGAGCCATTATCCACAAATGGCAAAAACATGGAACAGTGGTGAACCTTCCCAGGAGTGGCGGGCCGACCAAAATTACCCCAAGAGCGCAGAGACAACTCATCCGAGAGGCCACAAAAGACCCCAGGACAACATCTAAAGAACTGCAGGCCTCACTTGCCTCAATTAAGGTCAGTGTTCACGACTCCACCATAAGAAAGAGACTGGGCAAAAACGGCCTGCATGGCAGATTTCCAAGGCGCAAACCACTTTTAAGCAAAAAGAACATTAAGGCTCGTCTCAATTTTGCTAAAAAAACATCTCAATGATTGCCAAGACTTTTGGGAAAATACCTTGTGGATCGACGAGACAAAAGTTGAACTTTTTGGAAGGTGCGTGTCCCGTTACATCTGGCGTAAAAGTAACACAGCATTTCAGAAAAAGAACATCATACCAACAGTAAAATATGGTGGTGGTAGTGTGATGGTCTGGGGTTGTTTTGCTGCTTCAGGACCTGGAAGGCTTGCTGTGATAGATGGAACTATGAATTCTACTGTCTACCAAAAAATCCTGAAGGAGAATGTCCGGCCATCTGTTCGTCAACTCAAGCTGAAGCGATCTTGGGTGCTGCAGCAGGACAATGACCCAAAACAAACCAGCAAATCCACCTCTGAATGGCTGAAGAAAAACAAAATGAAGACTTTGGAGTGGCCTAGTCAAAGTCCTGACCTGAATCCTATTGAGATGTTGTGGCATGACCTTAAAAAGGCGGTTCATGCTAGAAAACCCTCAAATAAAGCTGAATTACAACAATTCTGCAAAGATGAGTGGGCCAAAATTCCTCCAGAGCGATGTAAAAGACTCGTTGCAAGTTATCGCAAACGCTTGATTGCAGTTATTGCTGCTAAGGGTGGCCCAACCAGTTATTAGGTTCAGGGGGCAATTACTTTTTCACACAGAGCCATGTAGGTTTGGATTTTTTTTCTCCCTAAATAATAAAAACCCTCATTTAAAAACTGCATTTTGTGTTTACTTGTGTTATCTTTGACTAATAGTTAAATGTGTTTGATGATCAGAAACATTTTGTGTGACAAACATGCAAAAGAATAAGAAATCAGGAAGGGGGCAAATAGTTTTTCACACCACTGTATACTGTATTACGTAATGTATTAAGTGCCTTCAACACACCTCTTTAATTTTTAAAATTCTAAATTATTTGATTAAAATGGAGTCTATGGAAGAAGGGCTTTCCGTAATTTGGAGCTTTCTGGATAACAGGTTTCCTGTATTTCCCTTTAGGGTTTTTAATTCCAGGGAATTCCCTACCACTCAGTTTTACTGAAGGAGTTCTGAACGTTTTCAGAAAAACTGAGAAAGTCCAGACTTATTTCTACTAGCTATTGTCTCAAAACATTTTGTAGCAAACACATTGTTTGTTTGTAGGTGTTAAATTAACAAATACAAACTTGAAATGTGGGAAAAACTGGTAATACGTCAACCAGTACTTGAAAATCCGTCAATGTCTTGTTTTTAAAATCAGCTTCTTAATTTAACTGTAGATCAGTGAGTCTGTGGAAAGTGGAATTATATTGTTAGCTTTTGGCACTGCCTTTGTATTCTTTTAACTGCAAGAAAATGATTCTTGTCTTTCCATACAATGGAATTCCAGATAACAAAGGCTTAGAGAAAGGAAATGTCCTGATGGTTCCAAGATTTTTTTTCTATTAAGTTAAAATAATGCCACAAACCATGGGTTTCTCCAACTGCCTTTCCTGTTTCTGTAATAACTGTGCATCTTACACCCAGTTTTCCTTTTCCTTATGACCTTTTGTACTTTATAAATACTCTCTTTTTCACAGAATTACTCTGTGAAAGTTATATAAACCTAATCTTTTCTACTCTTTCTTTGATTATTTTAATATACAGGCAAATAATTGGTATCTATTCAAAAATTTTGACCAAATCGACCTGATGATGGTGCCTGCGTGACAAAAAAATAATCACTATTCTTGTTCAGGAATGGGGGAATATTCAGTGTTCAATGGTTTTTTATACTTATCATATTAAAGTTAGTAAGAATTTCCTTTTTGTAGAAAAACCCAAATTGGGTTAGCCCCACCCCCATCAGAAGGACCACCTCCTAAACATTAAAAGGTCATGACCACTTCCTGTGTCTAAAGGTGGGCATACATGGGCTGATGAAAGATGGTGAGTGGAAGCTTATTGTCCTGTGTATGGAGTCCTCCAATGGCTTACTCGACCTATGTCTGGTCAAAAATCAGGCAGATCTCGATCAGGCAGGTTAAAAAAAATTGCGTTGGAGTGAGGAACACATTGGCCAATCGATGCGGGATGTCCTCGTTTATGTGTGCATTATCACTAATGCTGGTAAATGACACGCGCATATTAGCATATGCTGTTTGGTGGGTGTTTGCTATTATGCTGAAATTCTGGAGGGGGAGAAGCTGCATTGTGGGTGAAAACATGGTAAACTGCAATTTAATTTAATTTTTTTTTTGCAGTTTGCACACAATACTTACATTTGTAAATTAGGGTTTTTTAGCTCTGTATGCAATACAAACATTTTATTGATAAATGTTTTATTATACAAGAATAAATATTGCTTGTACAGGTATGGGATCCGCCGAATTATGGAAAGGCCATCTCCCATAGACTTCATTATAAGAAAATAATTTTTAAAAATGATTCCCTTTTTCTCTGTAATAATAACACTGTACCTTGTACTTGATCCCAACTAAGATATAATTAATCCTTATTGGAGGTAAAACCAGCCTTTGGCTTTATTCAATATTTAAATGATTTTTAGCAGACTTAAGTTATGGAGATCCAAATTATGAAAAGATCCCTTATCCGGAAAACCCCAGGTCCTGAGCATTCTGGAAAGTAGGTCCCATACCTGTACTTAATAAGAACTTTTGATTGTGCTGTTTCAGTGTCTTGGAGCTTTGCTGGTGTTGGTCTGCTACACGGAACTGTTCTACACTGTCTGGAACATGACTCACAATGTTCGCCAAGCTCCAGTTTTCCTCATAAGCCCTCTGATTCTTGGATCGTCAATGGTAATGTTTATATCAAAAGAGTTCAGTTTCTTTTTAGTTATACCCTTATTTTGTATCACTATTTTAATAGCCTGCGGCTAGATTACATCCTTGATTTTCTTTTATATATATGTCACTCAGTTTTATATATTTTTTATTGTTTATTATTTACGGACTGTCCCAGTACATTCTCTTGCATCCTTTCCTTAAGCCACAGCATTGATTTATCCACTCCTAACCATTTCCTGCTAGAACGCGTGTGCATGATCCAGTTTCATATTTGATAGCTTCCTTTTATATGTTTCATTTCTCTTTAAAAAAATGCCAATTCACCAGTAGTTACTAAGCATTCTAAATGCAGACTTTTATTAGCATTATTTTCCATTGTTATTCTGACAACCTATGAGACCAACAGGCTTTTACATGTATTGCATGTATTCTGTGCACAAGCCTATTCACATCAGCATACACTCTATAAGTAATGATGCTATAAAAATCTTACCCTGATCTTTATTAGGTCCACTTAGGTCTACAATTTAAACCTTTGTTGAATTTTCATGGTAAAACTGACTGTAACATCTTCTGTGTCCTTCACAGTATGCTTGTACGACACTGTTTGTACAGACTTGCTGAAGGAATGTCTGTAATATAACAGTACTTTCCAGATATTCTATACTCCATACAAACAAATGAATTCCAGATAACAAAGGCAATGAGAACTTCCTAACAATAGTAAATTGTAGTACCAGGAATTTTTATTTTTTCTTTTACAAAGTAAATGTAATATGCCTTGATGCCAACAAAAGAAAGTATACCATAAAAACTCAATGAAAGGAATAAATAATACAACACACATTCCCTGGATCAATAATGCAAAATGCCAACAAAAAACAGAACCTGTAAAAAATCCAGCAACAGAGATTACCGCACAAATCCATTCACATAAATGCCTAGAAAATTGCTCTGGGATGCACTCTTATGATGTTTGGTATAGTATGTTTGATTTTCTGTTTTTTTGTAATTAACTAGAACCATTAAATGTTTGCATATTTCACTGCTAACTTGTTGCATAGTGTATGTGTGTATGTATGTATGTATGTGTGTGTGTATATTCAGGACCTTAGTGGTGAAGTAAAAGCACTAGATGGTTTCTCTCTCTATTGTTTATTGTCTTGTGCCCCTATGATACCACTGGGGAGTCCTGCCTAGAGTCTGAGAAAGGTTGTTTTAAGCTGTTGGGTATCAAAGAGCACCAGTTCTGTTTATAACCATTTACTTTTTATTTCCATACAACTGGCAGCTTCTTGCAACATGCATCATCCAGTATGAACGAATGCAAGGTGTACGGTCTTCAGCCCTCCTTCTGTTTTTTTGGCTATTGGCGTTGCTTTGTGCAACTTTCCAGCTACGTACGAAAATTACCACAGCCATTTCAGAGGTGAGTTTTTTTCCCCCAGAGATTCTGGTAATGTATATCAGCTGTGAATATCAGCACAACACACAAATGTGTTTTTGGGAGGTGGATACAATGGTTCTTTTCTGTATATATAACCTGTACACCTAAAAATTCTCTTTTATGAGTTAAGTTTTATTGTGTTGGTACATTCTAGTAAATAAAAAATCAGATTTTGCTCATCCTTTAATGAACAATCTTTTTCTAATAAAAACTGAATTTTTATAAATGGCTATCCCCAGCCTTTTAAACCTTTACTTGACTTCAGGACATCAATTGATGTAATTTTATCAGTGTCATCCCTCCAAGTAAATTCCAGACACTTGTAGAATTAATGCTGTGGTTTTTAGTGTTCCAGTGGCCTGTGGTGTACCACTGCCCCATAAAGATGCTTTGGGGCTTATCATGCTGTGCAAAATGATTTACAAGAGAAAATCTGTGCAAAATATTAAGGTATTTTAATGAAAAACAGTATTGTGCCAATGAAATATACTCATCTAAATACAGAATGAATATGCTTTAAAAAAGTAGTGTTGAAAATGTCTCCAACTCCTACTAGTTCTGCCCATCTGTTCCAATTCCTGCTGCCTCCTTTTGCAGGCTGGTGGCACTCAGCACACTGCACTGTAGAACAGAAACCAATCAGTAGATAGGCCGACCTGATAGGGAACTGAAAAGCCGGTCTTTGCTTGTGCGACTGCAGGGCTGTGATTGGCTATCCCCCCACCCACTGTGCTTATGGCAGGGACTGTTAGGATACATCCATCACTCATTGGAAACACTCAAAGGGTCCTGAGAGAATCTATAGGGAGCGTCAGTAAAGGGGACATTTTATAGATTGTATGAATTTTTGACCAAAGTGAAGCCAGCACCATATATTATTCATAATTGATTACAAGATTAGAGTTTTTTTCGTTTATCCTATATGTTCCTTGAAAAAGCATAAACTGACATGCATGGTCTAGCCTCACAGAGCAATAGTCTTTTGGGTCAGGGGTCAGTGACCCCCATTTGAAAGCTGCAAAAAAGAAGAAAGCAAATAATTTAAAAATTATGAAAATCAAATAATGAAGACTAATAGAAGAGTTGCTTAGAACTGGCCTTTCTATAACATACTAAAGGGTAACTTAAAGGTGAACCACCCCTGTGTTTGGTTGATTTTTTTTTAATATATTGTAGTTTTTTTTTGTAGATGTTTAGCGTTGATAAGAAAATAGGGTAACAAAAAATAAGCAGTGTAAATTAGGGATGCACCGAATGCATTATTTTTGGGTATGGAAACTCAAATCCTTCGTGACAACATCAGTATCCTAATTTACATATGGAAATTAGACTACGGAAGGGGAAAATAGAAGCGCGCATTCGAAAAACTTTCCATGTCCATGTAATCAAAAGTCATGTGATTTTCAAGGATTTGGATTCGGTTTGGTCAGACACTTGCATTCGGTTGAATCCTGAAACGAATCCTGTATGCGGTACATCTCTAATGTAATTCCATATACTTTGCAATAAACTTGTATTTCAACTGAAGAGGAGTTACAGGGGTATAGGAAGATAGAGGGGGAGAGGTGGACAAGAAGGGAAAATGCCCTTCTGGTCTTTTAGAAGGTTGTTTGCTTTTTTTTAACTTTTTTTTCATACCAATCATGTAATGTTGGGGTTGTGGTTTGTTTCCACTTTTGTGTGATCAATACTTTGACTGCGTTGAGTAAATAAGGTTTAAATGTTGATGTACATGGAATAGCAAAGCGTATGCTGGATCATAGGTTAAAATATGATGTTCCGCTTGTCTAACAAAGGGGCATGTCCAGAATATATGGAACAAAGAGCCCATGTCTCTGCCACACCTCCATCAGTGGTATGTAATAGATAGGTTTTAATTTAGAAGTAGTGTAATACCATCTTGAGGTGTGATTTTGTAATTCGTTTCTTGGATTTACAACACCTGGAACTCTTGAAGAGTTTATTTATTAAGCTGCCGAATTGCTCACCTTGGAGCTGAATGCCTAGGTCTTTGGCCTATGATTCTAGGTACTTAGGTCTAATGAATGTATGTGAGTGAAGCAACAGTTGAAATAGTATGGATGGGGGGGAGTTTAGTAGCGCAGAGGGGAATATGTTTTAAAATGATTAATTATTTGATTAATATGGAGTCTGTGGGAGATATACTTCCCATAATTCAGCGCATCCTGGATAGTGGGTTTCCTGATAACGTATCCCTTACCTGTACTAGTGACATATATGTATATTTATACCTTTAAAACTTGAGAATAATTGTCTTTAATGCTTTTTTAATTTTCTTCTTTATTCTAAGGCTCCACAGATTGACAAACTGCGATACACCCTTTTTGTCCTATATTTTGTATTTGTGTTGGCCCAGTCAGTACTCTGCACATTTAATGATGACCCTCCATTCTTCTCCAACCTAAAGAAGGAATCGGTATGCTTTTCGTTTCATCATCATAGTTTTGTGTTGTAAGCCTTTCTGAAAACAGAATTAGGCAAGATTAAACTCCACTTGTCCTGTAAGTGATCATATGTCTATTGGTAATAGAGTGTGTTTGAGCCCATGTACTATAATGCTAATAACATTGCTGAAAGTCACTATACAGTTTGCAAACTTTTGAAACCTGGAACTGCTGCCACCTTCGTGGGGATTAGCACCAGGGCTCCCCTGCGTTAATAGGTGCTCTGTGCGCAATTCACAAAAGGGGCGGTTGGGCATACTGAATTTAACTATGTGCAGGGAGTGCAATTACCTTTAATTAATGGATATTTTTGCAAATGTTGAGGCAGGTTACCGAGAGAAACAAGCAAGGCATTGCACATGTTATGGACAATTACTTGTAATACCTCATGCTTGAGGGCCAGATTATATTAAATTGATGATGTAATACAGAAAAGTCTCTCTGGAAGTATCTTGGAGGGTCACATCAGGAATAAGGACCTCTGCTTGGACAGCCGTGTTATAAAGAATCATGGTGACCCATCGATATATACATGGGGGCCAGTATTTGGGCAGCACAAATGTAATTACTAAGGATTCTTAAATGAGTGCTATGCCAGCCATTTAAATTTTATTTTACACAATTACTGTGCATGTTTAACTTTTTAAAAGCAGATCATCCCAACTTTTTGCATTATAAAAGAAAATGTAATTAAAAGCATCTGCCAAATATACATTAATTAAAAATCTCACTGATTTTGAAGTATTTCTAATGATGCAGGTTGTAGTTTTTGCTGTTTTCTTAGTCTGTTATTCTTTTCTTAGCACCAAGTAGTCCCTGTTTAGTTGAATAAAAGGATTTAGGACAGGCAGCAGTAAGACAGCATTCCTTTCCTGAGAACATTTTTTCCACCGGCTTAAAATGTTCCAAAGGTCACGGCTTTAGTTTTAGCTCACAGTGAAACAATTTATGAATGTATGAATGAAAGTAAAAATGTTATTTGTATGTTTTTTTTGATTTACAGAATCCATGCCCAGTGTCTGAGTCTTCCTTTCTTTCCAAAGTTACATTCAGCTGGTTTACAGAGTAAGTGTTGCACATTGTGGCATTGGACCCCTAGCAATAGTCCATATAGCTTATTTCAGAGATTGCAATGCTGCAGGAGTTGGGGATCAGCATCGGCTGTGTGGCTTCTGTTCAGTGAACCCCTGTTTTATAAATAGAAAATGTGTAAAAGATGTTTAAATCAGCTCTTTGTCATGGTATATGGCAATATATGGTGCAGTAACCCAAAGCAGCCTATCAGCAGGTAGCATTAACTTGTCAATGAAAGAACGGAAACCTCAGCAGACAGAAGATCCTACATTATATTCAGCCCCCCGACAATTGCTGCAGCCATGACAAGCTCTTGGCCAATGAAGGTAGTGATTTTGCGAGCAACAAATGTTTTTTAAAGGGGAAATAGAGAGATTCTTGTCTGTGCCTAGTACTACAAGGTCTTAGGGTGGCACCACAGTACGTCCCAGTTCAGTATGCTGTAGGGCAGGAGTTCTTACCTACAAATTCAGACCTAATGCTGTGTAGGGTAGGTGACCATGATCCCTGTGAATACAGTGAGATTTACAATTAATTATAAACAAGGTACATAGACCAGTTTTTGGCTCACAAAGCTAATTCTCTAACATAATATGGTTTCCTGTAGTAAAAGCAAAAATGAAAATGCACTTCATCTCACTAAAAAAAAATATAATTAAATATTCTTTGTGTTTTCTGAATTAATCAAGTTATTTTCACTATCCCCTCTCAGCAATCTATCTCTCTACTTACAGCAGTGAGATTTAAATTTTGATTGACAGGTCTAATACATCAATGGAGAAGATGGGGGTCCCTCTGTCTAGAAGATTACACCTAACTGTCAATCAAAATCTGACTTGGGATCTTCATATAGAGAGACAGATTGTTGAGAGAAGATAGTAAAGAGTAATTTTATTATTTCAGGGACCATACATCGTGTATCATTTTTTTATTTCCATGAAATAAAGTCCATATTAAAATTTGATTTTCATGATAGTTCCCCCTGTTGTAGACAATACAATGTAGTTTGAGAGTGACACATTGAAGGATGAATCGAAGAATGCCTGAATAGAAATAATAAATTCAAATTTCAAATAGTGGCAAGAAATATTTAGCCTTAGAATTAATCTGATTTTTGGTTTCTGGGCATCCCTTACCCCAGCAACCAGATATATCAGTCTGTCTATCTGAACCAGAATAAAAAGACCAAGTATTCCTTAAATGATTTCTGTAAAATGTTTAAAGAACCTTATATAGACAAGTGCTGTATAAACTTCCCTTTTGTGTTTGTCTCCTAAAGAATAATGTTTAGAGGCTACAAACAGCCCCTAAAGGCTGAAGATGTATGGTCCTTGAGGAAATCCGACACAGCTGAAGAAATTCTAACCTTATTTTCAAAAGGAGTAGAGAAAGAATGTAAAAAGGCAAATCTGTGAGTATTTATTGTAAAATCAGAATTCAATGACATAAAAGGTCCATGGAATGCATGCATATTTCAAACCCCTTTTTTAGCCATGATGTGTAGGTATAGTCTTATTGGCAGATTTTGGGTAGTGAGTTGCGCAGAGATTCTAAAAGATCAGTTTTCTGTAAATTGATGTCAGGTTGTCCTTTACACTCAGTTTTCCTGTTAATGGTTATCTCTGTAGCAACTGGGACACAATTCTTGTAAATTCGTTTTACTCACTTGCTTTTTTTCTTGACCTAATAAACTCAGACTAGTTAATGCATTTCTACCTATCAGAGCTTATTTATTAACCAGTGCCCATGATAATGTTAAAATTACTTTACATGAATTTGCCAATAGAAAACAAAAGTTATTTGTGCAGTAGGCTATTTGGTTAACAAAAGGGCAAACTGGCAACCCTGCATGATTTTGTTGAAAAGTCGTCATGACCAGTGCAAAATTTACATTTTGTTTCCCAGAATTCTATTTATGTAGCCAAAATAAACTTATTGTAGCTGCTGAAAGCTTGGGCCTAGGTTTGCCTAGAGAAATATGGTCATTAGTACAATTCTTTTTATGGGTGGGGAGTGTTAATGGCAGATCATGGTGTCCACAAAGATTGTGCTTAACCAGGCCTAACAGCAAGAGCCAATGCAGCAAAAGGGCTTACAGTCTAGGACCACCCTATGTACAGCATTGTACCCACTGTAGTGTTCATATGCCAACAAGATGTTTAAATTCATGTACTGACAGGTTAAAGGAGCCAACAAGATTCTCTCCATCAACCCTGGATAATGATATGTGGATATCCCAGACAGAGAAGAGTGAAATAGAACTTCTTTTGAAAAATCAGCACATTCAGCTAAGCCAAAAAACCTTGCTGAAAGTCATCATGCGATCCTTTGGCCTATATTTCCTCTTGTCAGCTTTGCTGATGACATTCTACACAGCTTTTCTGTTCATAAGCCCTCTGCTAGTAAGGTATTTACACTGATTGTCATATATATACACAGACTAAAGCCATGCTCAGCCATAAAGTTGTGTTCCCTGCATAAAGGTGAAGAGTCACATTCCTAATTAAACATTTCCCATATGTGGCTAAGATTTCTGTGTTCTTGTATAAAATATTTTATTATGTCAGGCCAAGGTTTCAGAACCACACCTTATGCTTTAAAATTGTGATCTTGGTTGACCTTATGGTAAAGCAATATGATAGATGTGAATGAATGTAAGTTTATTGATAGAAGGAGAAATTATATTTAACATACCACTGGAGCTGGTTGCTGTGGAGTCTTTACAAGTACTGGGGCTCAGGGTCAACTAGTTAGATGCAGTATCTCTATTGCAATAGATGGGCTGAGAGAGTCACAGATACCAAGAATTTCTTGTTTCTATTGCTTTGACCTCTCATTCCCACCACCCCCTTTCTCTGTCTTGAAGGAAAGCCTTTACCTAGCATTCTTTATGCTCAGACAAAAAGTGTCAGCCAACTAGCAATGTCATGCTATTTTTATTTCTTGTAAAATTGGACATTGTAGTAGTAGCATATTGGACTGGACGGCTACTAGTAATGATTAAAAAAAGGTAGAAGAAATTAACAATTTATTTCACGGTTCAATGTGCAGAATTAATTGTTGTTCTCCTGATGTTCTGTGTTCAATATAATCCAAGTTAATGATTTAAGTTAATGAATGTTCAGAATTAGTTCGAAGCAGGTATTAGAGAAGTTGGCATTTGGTGGACACATTGTATAATTTAAAAGTATGCTTATACCTAATTATCTATAGCAGTGCTGTCTAACTTCTGTGGTGCAGAGGGCTGGTATTTTTCTGGCTTACATGGTAGAGGGCCGATAATGCAAGCCTGTTTTGACCACTCCACTTTTTAAAACCACACCTACTTCAAATCACACCCATGTTATCACAAGGGCTTTTAAGACCATGCCCATATTAATGGTGGTAGCACACCAAAAAAACACAAATATTTGGTGCTCACTGCAGGGATATCACCCTTGTAATAATTTTGTGTCTTCAACAAATTTGTATAAATTCTATGATCAACAGATGCCACTCACCAGGTTGATATTTTAAATATATTTTATGTGTGGAAATAATGTTACAGAATAATCCATACAAATTATAAAATATTTAGTCTGTCCGATATATCATTGACAGCCTACCAAAACCATAAAACAAAATATTTGAATGTATGAATATGATGTTTAAAAAGGGTATTATGTGGATGAACTTGAGCCTTAGCTGTGTGTGTGAGTGTCTGAATATGTAGTATGTGTGTCTTTGTTCTTGAATATATACCCCCTCAATGGGATACACTTCCCCCACCTTATTCATAGGGCATTTCATATGTTTCTTATGGACATTGCAGATGTAAGGAACAAAGGAATATATAAATTGATTTGTCAGTCAATATGTGTATGGCTGAGACAGGAGTGCATAAATGACCATAGCTATTGAATCATTAAAACCTAATGTATAACCAGTTTTCAAAATCTTATATTTTACACTCCTTCCCCCTGTGAATAGCACAGCAACCCCCCATCACATAATTACACACCTTAGGGACCCACTAACAACTATTTCCAAATGCTAACAAACTCCCAGAACAACCCCCCTCCAGGTTCACCTCCCAGAGCCAACATAGGGCAGGCAGAGGATGGCATACACAAGCAGCATAAGGCAGGCAGAGTATGGCACACACAGGCAGCATAGGGCAGGCAGAGTATGCAGAAGGAAGGAGAGTGGGAAACCTATCATGTCTATGTAAGTAACTGATCATGACCACTAATGCAGTATATACAATACCAGCACTGCTCATTCAGTCTGAGGTGTGAACAGGGAAACAATGTGGGAGCCTATAGTCTCAGTCTGAGGTCTCACCAGTGTGCACAATACAGGGGATTACAAGTGTGGACAATGCAGGAACTGACAGGTATAAACAATACAGGGGTTTACAGCCCGAATCTGAGGTGTGAACAATGCAGGGGCCAGTTAATCTCAGTACTGATACCATTTAAAGCTTACAGAAAGATAAGCAGTTAGAGCAGCCAGACATATGCCTGTGGGCCACCAGTTGGACAGCTCTGATCTATGGGATTCAATTAATTCACTAGTTAGGTGGTGATGGAAAAGTACCATGAACAATCATTATTTCATTACAATACATTTCTGTTTGTGTTTACCAGGTTACTGTTGCAGTTGCTAAAGGATCCTTCTGCCCCATCATGGCAAGGCTTTCTGGTTGCTGTTTTCCTGTTCATCTGTCCATGCTGTCAGTCCCTTTTTCTTCACCAGCACGATTACATTTGCTATGTAATTGGGATGCGGCTCAGGGCAGCCATTGTGGGCACTGTCTACAAAAAGGTAATATTTTATTGTAGTAGTTAGTGGTCCGTGTGTCTAGTTATACAGAATAGTATATCTTTATTAGGGGTTGGATTCTCAAGTTGGTTTCTTATGATGAGATTGGGGGAGACAGAGTCACCATTGGGAGAAGCTGGAAAATGGACAATAAAGGGTTAAAACTGACCCTCCTTTTGCCCAGAGCTTTATCCCCTGCCCACCTCTGTCAGTTCCTCTGTCAGCTTATTTCTTTAATATATAACCACAACCCTGAGGTCTCACCCAAATGAGTAGCTTTGGGATGTCTCCATGGTCCCTGTGTCCCCCAATCTAGGCAAGGGAATAGGGGTTTGTACACAGGGCATTGCACATTCCTTTGCCTATTGCATCAGATATGAGGATAGTTAGTATGGTCCACATATATTAGTTTATTTTTGTATTTTTGACCATGTGCTTCTTTCAACAGGCTTTGATGATCTCCAGTGCTGGACGGAAGGAGTCTTCTGCTGGGGAGATTGTGAACCTAATCTCTACAGATGTACAGAAATTGATGGATTTGGCAACATGTGTAAATTATATGTGGTCGGCACCAGTTACAATCATTGTGGCTATGTACTTCTTGTGGCAGGTAACAATCTTTCTTTTCTGTACTTTGCTATTTTTTAAATTGTTGGTCTCAATTGAATGTACCATTAAAACAATGTTCTAGTAGTCCACTTCCCTCCAGTCATGATCCCCTTTTCCCACAAAGCTTTTCCCACTTTTGTGATTCTCTTTCTTTCCAGGTCTGTTAATCTTAGAAAATCCAAGTCTTGCCTGGGTCGGAGCTGACTACTGTTACATTAATTGTACATGGCCACTATACCATCATTTTTCCCTTTGTTTTCTTTGAATAAAAATATTGAGCTGAATGTATATACAGTATATTTTTTTTGTCTACCAGGTTATTAGTTGTTCAGATATTTATATTTAATAATTTATTAAAGGTTTTAGATTTTTGTATATTCCACAGAGATGAGCACAAGCACACACAGGTGTATCCTAAGGGGTTGCACAAAGTGTGAGTATGATAGGAATATGATGTGATTTTAAATTGTAAGCTCCTCTAGGACAGGGTCTTATGTAAATGATGTATAATCACTGTAAAGTGCTGCAAAATATGTTGGTGCTATAAAAAAAAATAATAGCGCAAACTAGACCCTCCCATAGGGTAGAAAGCCACACAGTTCAGGAAATATATGTGATTGTCACTATTCACTCTATTCACACTTTTATTGTCAGCCAGTTCAGTTCAGAAAGTACAAACCTGGCCAACCTGATAACTTTGCGTATGACTAGCTTTAGAGTGTCTGTTGAAACTTGACATTTTTCAGATGTTTTATTCTTATCCCCATTAATCTATTAGTAACCCTAGATAACTGTTTGACTGGTGTATCATTATGCAGTGGGAAAGGAAAATAGATTCAGTGTTCATTCAGTGTACCTAAATCTTGTTTTCTTGGAAATGAGGGAATATTGTTGAGTATGTGTGAAAATGTCATATTTAGGCAGGAAAACATCTGTTTTCTTACTTAGGTGCAGATTTATCAAAGAGTGAGTTAGAGCTCATTACCCACTCTCTGTACATTCCTATGGGATTTTGGAGGTTTATTTATTCATAGGTGAAAGTTAGAGTTTGATAAATACACCTCTAAAAAGTCCATAGGAATGAACAGAGAGTGGCAGAATTCAATGCACTTCATGTCTTCAACAAGCCAGGCTCTTTACCAGGCCAACTGCACAGATAACACCATGTAGGTGCCTTGTTAGGATTATGTCACTAGGCTTGGCTGTCATAGCTTCTCTTTCCTAGTGCCCCCAACCCCAAGGCCAGCCTTCCACCAGGCACTCCTGATTTTATTAAAGGGACAGTAACACCAAAAAATGAAAGTGTATAAAAGTAATTACTATATAATGTAATGCTGCCCTGTACTGGTACAACTGGTGTGTTTTCCTTAGAAAGACTACTATAGTTTATATAATAAAGCTTCTGTGTAGCCACAGGGGCAGCCATTTACAGGAGAAAAGGCACAGGTTACATAGCAGATAACAGATAAAACCCCATTATATTCTACAAAGCTTATCTGTTATCTGCTATGTGCCTGTGCCTTTTCTCCTTTTTCCCAGCTTCAATGGCTGCCCCCGTGTTGACATAGCAGCTCATTTATATAAACTATAGTAGCGTTTCTGTTGCAAACTTACCAGTTTCACCAGTTCAGGGCAACTGTACATTATATTTTAATTACTTTAAAACACTTTCATTTTTTTGCTGTTACTGTTCCTTTAAATCGCTTAAGAGTATCCCTCGCTATAAAAGCAAGTTTAATATTGGGAATGATGTGGTTGACCAGGTGTGTCCAATTATTAGAGTTGGGCATGATGTGTAGCGAAGGCCTGAAATATGTCTTCAGATGGGGTGCAAATAGCTGCAGATGGTGAGTGACTGTTGGCCATGTACACCAGCATTTTTAGAGGACTGTTTGGGCTATAAGTTGCTCCTCAGCAGTTTTACCACTGATTTGGTCTCTTTCCTACCAAAACCTGCGGCTATTGCCTTTGATAGGATTCCTCTTCTCTGCATGTTCAATTTGGGTATGCCAACCAGTTCTGCTGCATTCCAGTCATAGCTTTAATACCTAGTTATAATCAGTTATCAACTGTAGCTAACATTGCTTACGCAATACTTTTTATGTAGTTTTCTTTATGTAATTCTATAATTAGGGTTGTTCCGTTCTTGTATAATTAAAATGCACACATACTGCAAGATGCATTCTGGCTAAATGAGTGATACTTCTCCCTTTCATTTCAGACTCTGGGCATAGCAGTTCTTGCAGGAGTGGCTGTGTTCATATTGAACCTGCCTTTTATGACTGTGTTTGCCGTGATAATTAAAAGAGTTCAGGTAAAGAGAATAATTATACATTTGATAATTCAATAATGATTGAAAGTTTGTAGTCCTGGTGCTTTGCAGCAATCACTCCATATTTTCTTACTAGCTCTGTTATGTCAATCTGGTAAAGACATCCTTCTCTTTCCATTTTCTGGCCAAAATCTGCCTCATGTTTATAGTGACAGGCAGATCACATTTAATGCTGTCACTTTGCACAGGGGATGAATGCAGGATGGCCTTTTCTCCTCCACAGTTTTTTACTGCCTATTGATACTACCTGTCTCTTTAACACAAGTAACATTTTCCCAGAGACCAAGTTATGTGAACTAAATCCTCTTGCTCATTTTCATGGTATAAAGGAACAGCAAATGAAGCAGAAAGATGGTCGGATAAAGATTATTTCAGAGATCCTCCAAGGCATAAAAGTCCTGAAGCTCTATGCATGGGAAAACGCTTTCATGAAGAAAGTCACAGAATTCAGACTAATGGAGTTGAAAGCTGTGAAAACAGGTGCTTTGCTGTTGTCTGGAGCACTGGCTGTATTCGTAGCCTCACCATTTTGGGTAATTTAAGAAAAGAAAATTATTGTTCACTCTGTGAATACAGGTATGGGATAGTTTATCTGGAGACCCATTATCCAGAAAGTTCCGAATTACGGAAGGCCATCTCCCATAGACTCCATTATAAGCAAATAATTCTAATTTTTAAAAATGATTTCCTTTTTCTCTGTAATAATAAAACAGTACCTTGTACTTGATCCCAACTAAGATAAAAATAATCCTTAATGGAGGCAAAACAAGCCTATTGGGTTTATTCATTATTTAAATAATTTTTAGCAGACTTAAATAATGGAGATCCAAATTATGGAAAGATCCCTTATCCAGAAAACCCCAGGTCCCGAGCATTCTGGATATCAGATCCCATACCTGTACTTCACTTATTTCCCTAACAGAAAAACATGTAGTAGAAATATTTGTTTCGTTAAAAGTTCTTGTAGTCTCGCCCATGGCGATTGGTTATGTATAGCTTACAGTAGCATATAAAGCTATGTCTATAGACAAATAAGGCCACACTCTCACAATTTTTGAAACATTTATACAAAATGCTATGTTGTCAGGATGAAGGCCTCAGTGTAGGTGTTTGTACAGACACAGTATAAACATATATCAGCTTAATTCAGTAAAATATGTTCTGTTTTATTGGTGGAATATCTACTGTATATTCATTGGGGGACAGTGCATGGAGGCCAGCAACTGTTATACATTATATGCATGCCATGGATTGGCTGGAGCACAGCTGTTCAGCATGTTGTGCACCTCTCCATGCCCCACTCATGCATACATTATAGAAAATAATATAACCCCTACTTTGCTATGAAGTTTAAGGCACATGGACTAAAGTTGGTCCTTTGAGAGGATTTATAGCTGCCAGCCTCCTCAAGCAGCCCATAGACATTTTGTAAGACATCATGATATAGCTAAAAAATGGTACATAGAAGAAGTTGTAGAGCCCTGACCTATATAAAAGCACTTGATCTGGAACCTTGCATCTTTATATGATCTCTAAAGTGATCTTGACTTCCAATAAATAAGCCTTTCAGGAGCAAGTCAGGAGCAATGCTGAGCAATGTGAACCCTTAGGCCTGGTCACACAGAGCGTTGGCTCTGCTTCTCTCAGCCTGTTTTTTTTTTTTGGTAGGCAGAGAGAAGTGGATTTGTTTATGATTGATAACACCTATTATTAACACACACTCCCAATAACTAAGAGCAGTTAGCTCTGGCATGCAGAACTATATTTGGTGCTTATGCAAGGCAAGTTTGTGCATCTAGAATAACACCATTTGCCTGAAAGTAATAGAATGCACTCTATTTACTGTAAATAATGCTGCTCCACCGGTAACTGGTTATATGCATGCCAAAGTCACTAAATAGAATTGAAAGTGAATGTTATAGAAGCATTGTGCCACCTACTGGAGATTAAAAAAACAGATGAATTATAAATGTATTGTAGTGTAGAATGTAATGTAGAATTTGGATTTTAACAAAAGTTCATCGCTAAGAAAAAATATTTGTGTGACTGATGGCTGTTTCAGTACCTGGAAAAAAAGTATGTGACAAAATGTTCAATTAGATTTATTAGCAGCTGATTTGCTGCCTTTTGCTCATGATTAGATATCACTGCTAGAATACAGTTCAGTTCTATAAAAGAAAACAATTTCTCTTTTTTAATGTGGATTTCTAGGTGTCCTTGACCATGTTTGGAGTGTTCCTGGCATTAGACGAGAAGAATATTCTGGATGCGGAAAAAGCATTTGTTACTATTATTTTACTTAACATTCTCCGTATCCCCCTACGCATGTTCCCAATGGCAATCACCCTATTTGCACAGGTACTAAATATACTGCTATAGTATGAAAGACGTGCATGGTATTTAAAATAATTGCTTTCACTAATTTATTGTCATTGTTTGTTTTTGTTAAGTCCTCTGTTTCACTGAAACGTATGGTGAAGTTTTTCTCTGCAGAGGAACTGGAGCCAGAAAGTGTTGACATTAATGATTCCCTAAGTAGTAAGTATCTGACATTAAATTGCTTCTTATCTGTTACTGTATTGGTAAGCTGAGCGCACACCGGGTACCTTTTTGCTGTAGTGAGTTCTTACCTGATAATATATGCCAAAGGTAGCACCACTGTTATGTCTGTGTGTGGCGAAAGCAGGCTGCTGCTTGCTCTATGTAGCTGCATGCAGGCAGAAGTGGAGTTAATGCTGCATGTGACGTTAAAATCACTGGGGGGGGGGGTGCCAAGTGTTAGGCACCCCCAATGATTGTATTCACTTACCTGATACCTCGGGCTTGTGCTCCTTCTAGCAGGTTACACCAGCCCGGAGTTATTTGGATTTCTCTTCAGCAGCTTTCCAGTTTGGAATTTCAGCAGCTATCTGGTTGCTAGGGTCTAGTTTACCTTAGCAACCAGGCAGTGGTTGAATGAGAGACTGGAATATGAATTGGATAGGATATGAATATAAAGAGGAAAAGGAATAAAAAGTAACAATAATAATAAAATGGTAAGTTCAAGAGCAATAGTGTTTTGACTGCTGGGGAAGGCAAATAATTAAAAAATAGTAAAAACTAAATAGTGAAGACCAATTGCAAAGTCGCATATAGGAATAGGACATTCTATAACATACTACAAGTTAACTCTTTTAAGCTCAGTATATGCTGGGTGCAGGCTCATAAACATCCCACTGATGATTGGCAGAATATTAAAAGGCTACTTATTGTGGGTTAAACTATTCTCAAAATAAAATACTTGGAAATTAATAATAGTGATTAATTGTTGGTCTATGTTGCCCCCAAAAATATATATAGGGTGTTTAATCAATAAGTCAAATGTCATGCCCCCCTTAAATATTACTAGAGATGTGCCAGCTGCCCACCTTGCCAATCCAACAGCACTACCTTCAAATGAGAGCTATAAAGTTTATATTTGGTAGTAAATCTTATTTTTATTCAATTAAAACTTGCCACCAAGTCAGGAATTCAAAAATAACTACCTGCTTTTGGGGCAATGAGAGCAACATGCAATGGGCTGGTGAGCAACATATTGTTCAGAAGCAACTGGTTGGGGATCACTGCAGTAGAAGATACTCTGATGCAAAATATGTGCCATAGATGCAGTGTTGTGGGCCCATGGATAGCAAAGCATAGAGAGCAGTGTTGTGAGCTTGTGGATAGCAAAGCATAGAGAGCAGTGTTGTGAGCTTGTGGATAGCAAAGCATAGAGAGCAGTCTTGTGAGCTTGTGGATAGCAAAGCATAGAGAGCAGTGTTGTGAGCTTGTGGATAGCAAAGCATACGGAGCAGCATTGTAACAGTAGAGAGAGCAATTCAAGGGATTCCCGATAGACCTCTACCTAATCAGTAGCATTAAATGTTTTCAAAGCACAGTGTTCAAGGTTTAAGAGGAAAGGGGCTTTAAAATGATTTTGCTGTCTGGCCCTTAGCTTTTATTAATATTGGTCCACATATTGGTTCATCAATTTCATCCTCAGATGCGCAGATTTGTTACTGATTTGCCTGCCCTTTGGCATCTGTCATCTTTCTTCTTCCAGATTTGGCTGGCCAGATCTAGATCCCAGTTTAGTTGAAATTGAATAAACTAGCCAGTTACATGGGTTAGGGTGGGGTACCCCAAACTGGTATTTCATCACCATTATAATCACCATTAATCAGTGTTGACTGAAGCATGCTTTTGCACTTGCAAAATTAGGGGGCTTCTACCATGAAATATTCAATGGAATATTGACGAGAGAACAATGTACCTGGGGAATTATAGGTGCTCATATTATTCAAAGCAATATAGCAGAGAATCTATTCTTGTTATGGTGTAAAGTGTGCTATTAAGTGTAGGGTATTATCTATCTATCTATTTATCTATCATCATCAATCTTTTTTGCATCTTAGAACATGCCATAACCATCCGACACGGCACATTCACTTGGTCTTCTTCAGAACCACCTTGTCTTCAAAGGTAAGAAAATATAATTGTGTTTGTGTAAAATAGCTTTTACAAGAGTGCATCACGCCTCAATGTTTTTTTCTTTGTTTTCCATTCACCTGTTTCTTTACAGCATCAATATAGGCATCCCTCAAGGCACCCTTGTGGCAGTTGTTGGCCAGGTTGGATGCGGGAAGACTTCCCTGCTTTCCGCATTGCTGGGAGAGATGGAGAAGGTAGAAGGGCAGGTTTCCCTAATGGTAAGATGGGTGATGCTTATACAAATGGATTATTTACTGCAATGCACAAGAAATTTGAACAGGTATGGGATCCCTTATCCAGAAACCCGTTATCCAGAAAGCTCAGAATTACGGAAAGCCCGTCTCCCATAGACTCCATTTTAATCAAATAATTTAGAATTTTAAAGGTGATTTTCTTTTTCTCTGTAGTAATAAAACTGTACCTTGTAACTGATCCCAATTAAGATATAAATAATCCTTATTGGATGCAAAACAATCCTATTGGGTTTAATGAAAGTTTTATTGATTTTTTAGTAGAATGAAATTATGGAGATCCAAATTATGGAAAGACCCCTTATCCGGAATACTCTTGGTCACAAGCATTCTGGGTAAAGGGTTCTAAACCTGTAGAGAATTTTGAAGTGAAAACTGGCCTTTTTTACTCTTTATCTGAGGAGATGACTGTTTTTAAAATTTCCTGTTTGGTGCTCAACTTACCTTAGTTTGTTTATGTATTTATTTAAAAAGTCAACAAAATACAATGACAATCAAAACGTATTGCTCATACCAGTTCTATTTAAAGGCCTTACAGAGAAGTAGTTTTCATTGTAGATAGAAGAGCAGTTAGGGGATACCCTAGAAACCCAAAAGTATTCATGCTTTTTATACTTAGTTTTCATTCCAGGTGGGTTCTCTGCCATTTACAATAACTCTAGAACTACACAGGATAGTTCTGTGCACCTCAACAAAGCTTAAAAAGTAATTAGAGACAACTGGTTCCTGTGAAATTAAAACAAAACCTCACTTTTCTTTCTTTTTTTTATTTCCTTACTAATAAAAATACTTAAACATGAAAATGGGGGCAGTTATATTTATTGTAGGAGCAAATATTATATAAAAAAAGCTTTTGTATGTAAAAAAAAGTTTTGTATGTAAATATAACTATACAGTACAGGTATGGGATCTCTTATCCGGAAACCCGTTATCCAGAAAGTTCCGAATTATGGAAAGGCCATCTCCCATAGACTCCATTATAAGCAAATAATTCTAATATTTAAAAACGATTCCCTTTTTCCCTGTAATTATAAAACAGTACCTTGTACTTGATCCCAACTAAGATATAATTAATCCTTATTGGAAGCAAAACAATCCAATTGGGTTTATTCAATATTCAAGATCCCTTATCCGGAAAACCCCAGGTCCCAAGCATTCTGGATAATAGGTCCCATACCTGTATATACATCTGCATAGTACAAGCAATTATGACCTGTATCTGCTGCCTTTTTTGTATTTTAGATATATTAATTCCACATTTTTTCTCTTGCAGAGTTCTGTAGCCTATGTCCCACAACAAACCTGGATTCCTAATGCAACATTCAAGGAAAATGTCCTGTTTGGAAGAAAAATGGAAAAATGTTGGTATGATCAAGTGGTTCAAGCTTGTGCATTGCTGCCAGATCTAAAAATTTTATCCGGGGGCGAAAACACAGAAATTGGAGAAAAAGTAAGAAATACAAACATTTTCTCAAAGACATGGTTGTACCTTGATAGACCACTCATGTACTTAACTCTCCATTTTTTAGGGAGTGAACCTGTCAGGGGGACAGAAGCAGAGGATAAGCATTGCCCGAGCCGTCTACAGGAACTGTGATGTCTACTTGCTGGATGACCCACTCTCTGCAGTGGATGCCCATGTTGGACAACATCTTTTTGAACAAGTCATTGGACCCAGTGGTTTGCTCAAGGACAAAGTAAGTTTATGGAAAGTATAAGGCTAATGGCCAACAGAGTGATTTAGTCGCCCAAGATAGATCTCTGCTACTGCTGGCAACTAGCCGCTCGTCGGTGGAAAGGCTTACGCATCACTTACCCAAATTGCATGAAGTTGACTGCAGGAGGGAACTTTGCCTTTCCACTGGCGACTCCTGTTGTTTTTGGTGGAAAGGCATTTCGGAGAGGTTAGTTGCCCATGGTAGCAGAGCTATATCGCGGGTGACTAAATCGAACCAACAACATTCTTCCACAGTTCCAGCTTGATACATGCTACTTGCAACTTGTGGATACTTGCCCCAATGCACCTGTGTACCGTTAGCCTAGACATGATCATAATCCCAGGGTTCCCTTAGTGGTCTATGTCGGTCTATGCCACAACTGACTAAGTGAATAGAAGCCTAATGTCGCTATTAATAGCATGCACTGGAAGTGTCACCATTCCAACATAAATACTTGGGAAATAGATGAAATAGTGAAGTATACTGATGTTATTTGTGTCCCATAGAACACAGGCTTAAAGTACTTACTGTGTGTTCCTTACCTGACTGGACTACTGTAACCTGCTACTAACTGGACTCCCATCTCTCCTCCCTACAGTCTGTACTAACACTGCTGCCAGAATTATCCTCCCCTTATAGAAGAGAGTACAGGACCCTAATCCCTGCTGAAGTCCTTATCATGGCTTCCCAATAAACAAAGAATAACTTACAAACTCCTTCTCATAACCTTCAAAGCCCTTCATTCCTCTGCACTTCACTACATTTTTTCTCTTGTGTCTCCATTCCTCTCTTCTAATGCTGTTTTTCAATGGAGTACATGCTCCACCTCAGATAATTGTGAGGAGAAAAAAGCACACTCTATTTTTGGGTGCTGGAAAATGCAGCAGGCATGATTCTTGAGATTTACTCTGTTGGCCTTCCTAAAGCTGTCATATTCCTTGGTTAAGGCATAAATAACAATACAGTGTCAATTGCTGTGCTTTATATAGATTATAGGGGTTTTGCACCCCTTGGACACTGCCCTCTGCACTGAGCACTAGATGAATAATCCGGCAAGTTAGAGGTGGGAGGGGAGGATGCCTACGTGCCTCCCTGCCCGCATCTCTTGAATGAAAGTTCTGCCTAACGCAGGCAGTGTTTTATTCAAAAAGCAGTCTGCATGTCTCTGGGCAAAGGGCACTTTGCACGCTGCATTTCAGTTTGCAAATGAGCCTTTAATGGTCTTTAATTGATCCAGATTAATAACAGGGTTTTTTTTCAGACACGGGTCCTTGTTACCCATGGAGTCAGCTTCCTGCCACAAATGGACATGATTATCGTTATGTCTGACGGGAGAGTGTCCGAAGTGGGAACTTATAATGAGTTGCTGCAGAAAAATGGAGCTTTCTCCGAATTCCTTAACACATATGCACGGAAATCAGTGGTCTTTGAAGAGTCATACGAAGAGCGTGAGTTTTGTAAATTCTAAAATAAGTTTTAGTGTTCCCTTTTCCTGTCATACAGGATATTGTTAACCTGATACCCTAAGCCGATGCTCCTGCTCCTTAAAACAGCACCAGCCCAGGGTACAGCCCAGGAGCATTACACTACCATATACTTCTTTCTGGATCATATCTAAGTTCTGGTCCAGGTGTGAATGCACAGTAGAATGTAAAATTGTACTTAGCTAGAAAACAACTTTTTGCTCTACTGCGCATGCACACCTAGGCCCACAAATGTGTGTACAGGCAGCTTTAGGTGAAGCTGAAACTGTGCAGCAAGTAACTAATCCCTTCATAAAACAACAACTCCAAACTGAGAGTATTGTAGCCCAGATAACCGTTTTCTTTTTCTCATTATTTATTTGTTGTCAAAAATCTCTGCAGAAACCCCCAACAGCATACAAGGAGCCATGAAAATGAAGGGCAAACATTCAGCACGGTAAGGTTCAATGTGTTGTCTTTACACACTTCTTTATCAGTACACATTCCAATAATTCTTTACTGGATTCACCTTATTTTCACTTGCAGGAATGATACTGATAATGAGACTGACGATGTTGCTAATGAGATAGAGGCAGATGCTGGTAAACTGACGGAAGCAGATGTTGCACTCACTGGCAGGGTAAATTGCACTGATACAACACTTTATTAATACTACGTGATTGCTTGTTTTTCTTTAGTTGAATTTGGTGCTATTGCAATATAACTGATACAGCAATGTTTTTATGTATCTGAAACCATGTTATAAGCTAAAAGGGCCCAGATCCAATCTTTGGCCACAACGCTATTCATCAGTCTCACTAGAAATAAATACAGGTATTGGACCTGTTATCCAGAATGCTTGGCACCTAAGGTTTTCCAGATAAGGGGGGGTCGTCTATAATTTTACTAATAATTTTACTAAGAGATAATCTAAACCTTAAATAAACAAATATATACCCACCAACAAGGATTAGTTAGGATTAGGTACCGTTTTGTTAATATAGAGAAAAAGGCAATATGTTTTAAAATGTTAAATTATTTGATAAAATGGACTCTATGGAAGATGACCCCCTGCAATCTGAATCTGTCTAGATTCAGAGTTTCCAGATAACAGATCTCATATGTAATTGTAGGAGACATGCACATTTAAGGCGCACACAAACACACACACAGTAGAATCATTTAAACACAAACATCTGTTTGCCTTTTTTACTTACATTGCATATAAATAAATGTAGATCACATTTTAAAGGCCATGGCAATAAAGTTATTTCAGTTATTTTAGGAATTTTGGTATCCAAAAAATATCAGTCACTCAGAAGATTCACTACAGGTGAATGCTGTAGAACTAAATGGTAGGGTAGGGATATTGGCTATTTTAGTCCTGAACTAATAAAAAAATCATGGGTTCTAAAACTCTCATAATATCCTTGTGTTCCATTGCTCTAAATGTATTAATTCCAAAGTTATGGTTCTGTATTTGCATTTAAAACCACATAATTCACAGTGACATACAGAACATTTTCTGTGCTGGTGTAAATGTTGATCAGCTGCCTTCCATTCCCTTTATGCATGTGCACTGGCACACCAAAGAAAATTTAGGTGCAAAAATTCACACTGTAGGGTTCAGGTAGCCCTGATATGTATTTGAAGGGGTGTGGTTACAAAGAATTACATCAGTTTTCTGGGATCTATGGAATTTGGTATATAATTATAGTTGGTAACTGTGGGTTATAGTTTCACATTGATAGTATTTATTTAGCTAGGAGGAAAGAGTGTAAACTAAATAGGTTCTTTTTAAGAGATTACATAATGCTGAAAAACTGTATATTGTTTTAATGAATCTAATAAGTCTAAAAAAGAGGTACTTCAGTGTTAAGTAGACGGTCACTGGTAGAGCTTACACAGCATTAGCACTGATACATTTGCAAATGTTATGGGTGCTGGGCTTACAATATAAAGAACTAAGAACTAAAGTTGAGGGATACAGAGTTTGCGGTTTTAGAGTACATTATATGACTTGCTGCTAATTTTATTTATTTGTAGGTCAAACTTTCTGTATATTTAGAGTACTGCAAAATAATGGGAAAATGGTATCTGCTCATCAGTGCTTTATTCTTCATTGTCCAACAAGCAGCCTCTTTAAGCTATAACTACTGGATTGGGTTGTGGGCAGATGACCCACCAGTGAATGGAACGCAGCAACACACAAGCCTGCGACTAGGAGTCTACAGCTTTCTGGGTGTGATGCAAGGTAAGCAGCAGTAGGACTGTAGTAATTCATTCCTATCCAGTGTACATCTTTGATAAATATATTAAGTTTGAGCATTTGTTAGAACCTTGTCTGACGCTGATTTTGGTTCCTTATTGGTGCCTGGCACCAACATTGCCTTGTGTGCTCTATGTACATTTGCATTATCAGTAAATCTGTATACAGGTTTCTCAAACCAATTTATTGTGTGTCATCTTCTCTACAGCGCTGAGCATCTTTGCCGCCTCTTCCACTATTATAGTAGGTGGAGTGTCTGTTTCTCGGCAGCTCCACTCCCGGCTTCTTTACAGCATCCTAAGGTGCCCACTCAGTTTTTTTGAACGTACTCCAAGTGGAAATCTCACAAACAGATTTGCCAAAGAAATGGACATCATAGATAACACCGTTCCCCAAGTATTAATGTTGTTTATCATTATGATGCTAACTATAGCGGAGATTTTGCTGGTAATTTCAATAGCAACACCCCTTGCTGCAGTTGCTTTCATTCCTTTGGGATTACTGTACTTTTTCCTACAGGTGAGTGCTTTGTTAATAAGTTTTTCATTATTGACACGTGTTTAATAAAGATATATAGATGATGGATGCTTTTTATAAAGCATTAATAACACATAACTACTGTTAATTGTAATGCTATCACACTGCTGCCCCTGCAGCCAATCCACAGTAGAGATAAGTAGAGAACTGATGCACTGTACAGCCCTATAGCTCAATGGATGATGGTGTGATATGTGTGATATTATACTGTGTGATGTACCTTAAGCCGAAGCACACAAGGGCAAAAGCAGAAAGTCTTCACAGAATCAGACCTGTGGCTACTTTTCAGCAAAAGGTCCTTTCCTATTTCACACAATTATACCCTCAGGTACAAAGTAAAGTCCATACAAAATTGGTTAGAAGAAAGGGGTGTGGAAGAACTATGTTAACCTTTACAGAACCCCCCTGACCTCAAACACAATTAAACACCTATGAGTTGAATTAGAATGCCACTGCAAGTGGGACCTGATGAATAATTATCACTACCTCATATGTATGAATGGAAGCAAATCCCACCAACAATATTGCAAATCTAATGGAAATCCTTCCAAGAAAAGTGGAGGGTAAAGGCAGCAAAGAGAGGACCAAATTCATATTTATACCCTGGGTTTGGAATGAGATCTTGGACAGGCAGGTGTTCACAATGTAGTGTATTTAGTTTGATGATGATGATAAAGAGGTGTACAAATGTAAGGCTGAGTCATAGATGAGGAAGTAATTAACTTCTGATACTTCATTTCCATTCATAATGTATACAGTACATTTTAATATCATCAGTAAAAATTTCATCATACTTCTTTTTTTCCTTTGAAGAGATTTTATGTAGCTTCATCTCGCCAGCTAAAACGCCTGGACGCTGTCAGTAAATCCCCTCTGTATACCCATTTCAATGAAAGTCTCCAAGGAGTGTATGTTATCAGAGCCTTCCGAGAACAAGAACGCTTCATTCAAGATAACAATATGCGCCTAAACATGAACCAGCGGTTTTACTTCTGCAGTTTTGTTGCCAACAGGTATTTTCAGATTCAGGTTTGTTTTTGGTGAAAAGTTTGTTCAGACAACTGCAACTTCATTAAATGTAACTAAATTTTAAATATGCTAAAATCTAGTACTGCCTGAAATCCATAATTTGTGGGCTGGCTGAATATCCATTCTTTCACAAAAGATTTGTCTGCATTCCAAATTCTAATTTGCATTTTTTGAGCCAAATCCAAAATGTCTGCTCCCTAGGCACAGACCCTTGAGTGCCTTTATGGTAAATACACCTCTGCCCTCACCTCTGGGGGGGGGGGGAATATTCCCTCTGCTCTAGGTAAAATTCCAGTTTACACATAATTTCAGCTTTTAAAGTTACAAGGAGTGGCTTTTTGCTGCCCCTGGAAACCTGCCATCTGCAGTAAGTTCCTCAACTTGCCTAATGGCTGAAGCACCCCTGACAGATCTGTTAATTGGAAGGCCCTTATGAAGAACATTTACTGTATATACTCGAGTATAAGCCTAGTTTTACAGCACCCAAAATGTGCTGAAAAAGTCACCCTCGGCTTATACTCGAGTCTGGTGCCATGGGTCCCTCTAGACTAGCACCCTCTCTCCTTTGTGTGCAAATTAGGCCCCCTGCAACCAGACCCTCCAGTTGCTGATTGAGCTAAGGGGGTAGTACTCTTAAGGTTTCATTGTTGATACCATATTGTTTTTATTGACCCTCTACTCCACTTTCAGAGTTAGTTTACTGTTTTTCTTTGAAATAAATATTCAAAAACATATACCCCACTAGTGCCTCATTTAATGTAATTTTATTGGTATTTATTTTGATTATTGAAACTTAGCAGTAGCGGCTGCATTTCCCACCCTAGGCTTATACTTGAGTCGGTAAGTTTTTCTAGTTTTATTAGGTATAATTAGGTACCTTGGCTTATAGATATCAGATCGGCTTATACTTGGGTATATACGGGTAGATGTTTTATATCAACATACAATAACTTCTCTTATTATTTGTAGGTGGCTAAGTGTTCGATGTGATTTCCTCAGTAACTTCATCGTATTTACAGTAGCTATTGTTGGTGTCCTGTTCAGAGACAATATTACGCCTGGACTTGTGGGTCTTGCTGTGGTTAACTCATTACGGGTAACTATGCTTTATCCATCACAAATAACATTTTACTAGATTTTAAATGGTGATCCTGCTAGTGAAGCTGAAGTTATACATTAGCAAGTCACAATATAGTTTACTTTCCACAGTGCACTCTATGACAAGGAGAAGAGCTAGAATATTTTCAGATTTCTCTCGGCATGTTTTAACTGGAGGTGAAAGGCTTAGTGCTGGGCACAAAAGTGCAAAAAATGTGGCTAAAAGTAAGACAATGTCCCAGTTGCAGTTTAAAAAAAAATGAGCAAATTCTGATCAAACATCTTGGCTCCCTCAAGCCTGTGTACCCTCTCTGCCTCCAGACTTATTTAATCTTTGCATTAATAATCATTGCACTTCTTAGTTAACAGGTGTTTTAAAGGAAGCAGTTCATGTGGCGACTGATATGGAGACTAACTCTGTGTCTGTGGAGAGAGTGAAGGAATATTGTGATGCAGAGCCTGAGGTAAGTGCCAAATGCACTGCTCCCCATCCAGTCATTTAAAGGGTGCTTTAATGGGTTGTTTACAATCATTTCTGACCACATATGATGCATTTTTGTAATATGTATGCATTATTTAAGATAGATTCAGAGATACTTAACCCGAAAAATATGACTAATAAGTACTAATTAGTGATGGGTGAAATGTTTCGCCAGGCATGGATTTGCGGCGAATTTCAGTGTTTCGCCATTGACGGATTGTTTCGCCAAACGGATGAAAAAATTCGCCGCACGTCCAAAAATTGTTTTTCTGTTGCACGATATTTTCGCCATTTCGCTAATTTTTTGCCGTTTCGCGGATCTTTTGAAAGATTCGCAAATTTTTCTGCAAAGCGAAACAGAACAGATTCGCTCACCACTAGTACTAATTACAAACCTTCACATGAAGTGGATCACCAAAACCTTTTGCAAATCTTTCCCCTGCTGCTCAGCTCCTCCTACATGGGCACCGGCTCCTCCAACACTATTGTGCGTGTAACCGCATGTCCTCATTAATCTAAACAGAGTGCAATAACCTAACTGACAACCAGTCGGCAGCATCTAAGGAAAAGTGGCTGGACAATGACGCAAAAACACTTCCATGTGTCCAGCTTTGCAGGAGAAATTTGCCTCTGCCTATGTGTTAAATAATCAGCACTGTGAATTGAGCAGTCACTCACAAGAGATTAAAAAAGTATTTTAGTGAAACTAAAGGTTTTTTTTAGCATAAAAATACTGAAATGTATGTGTTTACAAGGAAGTTAATAACCCTTGCCTGATTTATTTATAGTTGTGATTTTAGGCCTGGATAGGGGTATTTACTAGTACTCTTATATTCTGTATGCTTCTACCTTTTTGTTTATTTAAAGTAAAAGAAATCTAAGACCTATATTATAAATGGTATATCTGCCCTTAATGCACTAAAAAGCTATCATGCTATTAGGTGCAGTCATATTCTACTATATACGGCTACATGGTGTAATCTGATAACTGAGACCTTTGTATGGGAAATAGTACTAGATGATAAATGCATACAAACGTCTTGAAAAAATGTAACTAATAATAACTAAATGTTGTGTGTTATAGGCACCTTGGACTTCAGATAATGCTTCTGATCTTTCTAATTGGCCGAGTAAGGGTAAAATTGAGTTCCAAAATTATGGCCTGAGGTACAGACCAGACTTAGATTTGGCTTTGAAGAATGTTACTGCATCCATTCAACAAGGAGAAAAGGTTTGGACATTGTGTCTGCTTTTTTGCAGTTTTTCTTTAGTTTATACTATTCTTCTTTGTATATCACAGTGCCAAGAGAAAGTTTAGTAAAATTGTTGTTAAGCCACTTCTTATCTCAAGAGGCTTCACCTTGACTCACTGTACTTGGAGAGGTTAGTTCAATTATTGCCTCACAGTGCAGTGTGCGCAGTGCATTCTTTTTTTGTGTTCCCAGAAGTAGTAATGCTAAATGCTTCCTGCTGTCTAGGAGACAGTTAGTTTAATGCTTTCTCTTGTCTAACTGTGCCATGAGCAGTGTAGTGTAATGCTGCTTCTTGTCTCACAGTGGAAGGAGTACTTGTAGTAGTGATGTGTAGTTTCGATCTTGATTGGGCAGGTTTGATTTTTACGTCGGATCGGTAAGCGCATCATCTTGTTGATGTTGTCCTGGAACCGGCAGCGCCTATGCATGTCGTTTAATTTTTTAAGGGCCGTAGGTGGGCATCTTGGGAGAAGATCTGCTTGCTTGCGGATCTTACAGGCCACCTTTAGGGTCATCTGCAGGTTAAGGTTTTTTTGGTTAGGGTTGAATACGAGTTAAGGTTTTGTGGGTTAGGGTCAGGTATGGGTTAGGGTAGGGTGCAGTTTAGGGTCAGGTATGGGTTAGGGTTGGGTGCAGGTTAAGGTTTTGTGGGTTAGGGTCAGGTATGGGTTAGGGTAGGGTGCAGTTTAGGGTCAGGTATGGGTTAGGGTTGGGTGCAGGTTAAAGGTTTTGTGGGTTAGCGTCAGGTATGGGTTAGGGTTGGGTGCTGGTTAAAGGTTTTGTGGGTGAGGGTTAGGTATGGGTTAGAGTTGGGTGTTAATTAAAGGTTTTGTGGGTGAGGGTTAGGTATGGGTTAGAGTTGGCTACGGGTTAAGGTTTTGTGGGTTAGGAGCAGATGTGGGACATAGTTGTTCAGTTAGTTTTCTTTTGATCCTGAGCATACAGATTAGATTCAAAAGCAAACCGTTATGTCCCATATGCCCCCTCTGAATCAGATTGGTTACTGACTAGTAACAGGTTAAATAGCTGTAAAGGAAGAAGTTGTGTTCTGGCTATTAAGTTAGACATCCACTCACACCAGCTTTTATATATTACATTTTTTACTTAATGCAATGCTTCCTCTTGTCTCACTATGTTAGGAAAAGGGTTGTGCACAACTTGCTCTTGTCTCATTGCCAGGAGAAGTTTAGTGCATACATCCTTTATGGCAAGGCTTCCTTTTATGTGGAGGAAGTTAATTCATTATTTACTTTTGTAGTTTCACAATGAAAAAGTGGAATTTTGACATGTTAATATTTCCTGACAGGTTGGTATAGTTGGAAGAACTGGAGCTGGAAAGTCATCACTAACCCTGGGTCTATTCAGAATTCTTGAACCTGCAACAGGAAGGATCTGCATTGATGAAAAGGACATTTCAGAACTAGGTCTCCACGAACTTAGATCAAAAATTACTATTATTCCACAGGCAAGAAAAGGTTTTATTACAGAATGCCCTAGAAGCACAAAAACTTTTTTAAACCCATAATTAACTTGTCTTATTTAAGTATTTTATATTTGTTTTTGCTTTTTTTTTTGCTTCACAGGACCCTGTTTTGTTTTCTGGAACATTAAGAATGAACCTGGATCCTTTTGATAACTATTCAGACAATGATATTTGGGTGGCTTTGCAGTTGGCACACTTAAAAGTATTTGCTTCGGGTTTACCAGAAGGACTCAGTTACATTTGCACAGAAGGAGGAGAGAACTTAAGGTATAAAAAAAGCTGGTACCAAACAGGTAACAAAGAATAGGACAGAGATTTCAGGGCAATAACACAGAGCTATGCTGCATCAAATTTTTAACTTATTATATTGTTACATACAGGTGGCTTAGTAGCAGATTAAAAACATTCTAATGTTCAAACAGCTTAAGATGACCATACATGTACCAGCTAAATAGTTTTGTACAATTATAGGTATGTATATGGTTGCTCACCAATCCCGACCAATATCTATGTACTATGGATGTCTGTTGGTTAGGAAATTGGTCCGGTTTTAAAATGGTATCTGTTATTTTTTTTTTTTCTGTCTATGGTGCTACTATAGCTGTCCACACTTCCTTTTATGTTTGCGTGTGCTTTTTGTGCAAACTATTGGGACAATAGGAAGTCGGACCTAACATGGAATATGATTGCCCCATGGATCAATTGGGAAGAATACTCAGTTGGCTTGTGTATGGCGACCTTTAGGGCATGCAGTACATGGCTAGATAAGTGTGCTGATGTCCTGGGAGGTATTCTTGCAAACTATTAGCCAGAAAGTATGCTGTTGCTATAGGCCATCTCCATTCCTGGATTTACATACTTAAAAACTAGATGGGCTGTCAGTGTAGGAATAGTTCCTGCATTGTTTGTTGTGTCTGCAGGCAACCAGGATCTGTACACATGTACACACATTTTTTTATTTATTTGTTAGGCAAAGTGAAAACATTAAGAAATCCCCCACACTGTAAGAAGAAAAATAGCTTTACAATATTTTGCTTGTTTTAGCCGGTGAGAATACCCTGTTTCTATGCAAAGATATTCTTCGACATCATAACCAAACTACAATAGTGAGCTACAGTGTAGGTGCTATTTAATTTTTACTACAAAAGCATGAAGATAAACAACCTTCATAAAATCATCCTTCTTTATAAAACTTGAACTTAAATTCTAAACTAACTTATGTTAACTATACTCTGTATAAAATAATGTTGTGAGCAACTAGTTATATGGGTTGTTGGTTGTTTCATTCAAAAAATTTAATTCTCTCACCGAGAGAGAAGAGTTGATTGTTTGGTGCTTTAGTGTTAGCTGGTGTCACGGTACAAATTATAATTAATTTACTCCCCCAGTTATTAGGATTTTAAAAGGAATAATATTTCCCTTACACTACATCACAGGAATGGTTGAAGTCATTTCAGAGTCTCTGTGCCTGTATAAAATATATATTTACAGAACTCCTCTGTTAGTTTTAATATACTAATAATGTATTGTTGGGGATATTTTAACCTCCATATGTTATATAACTGTGGACATATAGTATTTACCATGCACATTTAATTCTAGGTAGTAAAATGTAATCCTAGGGGTATTGAAGTATTTACCTTACTGAGATGGGTTTGCACAATAAATAACAATGTTATAATGCAGTTATATAATAACTCACATTGTTGACTAGGTTTAGAGGGAGATTTCCCCCACCTTGTTATCTTGCAGGATTTACTGCTGAGTCTTTTATATCTACTTACATATATCACTCCAAATATGTTTAATCCCAGTGTTGGCCAACGGCAGCTTGTGTGTTTGGCTCGGGCTCTACTTCGAAAGACAAAAATCCTGGTTCTAGATGAAGCGACAGCAGCCGTGGATCTGGAAACTGATGATCTCATCCAGAACACCATTAGGAAGGAGTTTGAAGACTGCACCATTATAACAATTGCTCATCGGCTCAACACCATTATGGATTACACAAGGTTAGAACTACATTTTAACCCTTGTTTAAAGTAACAGCTAGTGCAGTGTGTACACTAAGGGGCACATTTACTAATCCACGAATGTCCGAAAAGCGTCTGAATGCGTTTTTTCCGTAATGATCGGTACTGTTTTTGCATGCCGTCGCGACTTTTTCGAGAATTGTAGCGACTTTTACATCGCCGTTGTGAAAAAATCGTATTGGTTTTTCCGCCGTTTACAATTGCTCAATACGAAAAAATTGCGACGGCAACGAAAAAGTCGCGCAAAATACGGAAAGAACACAACGGCGATGAAAAAGGCACATAATTTTTGTTTCCAATCGGGATTCGGATTCGTGGATTAGTAAATGTGCCCCTAAGTATACAGAAAAAGTGAGCTAAGGAAAACAAATACACAGGAATGAGTGATACTTATACAAGGGTTATTGTCGCAGCTAATAAAATGTCATACAAATGGAGTGGCTAATCTTGCTCAGGTCTGTCTTTTTCAGCAACCCTTCTCCTGTGGCTGAACTGAGCATCCAGGTAGTGGTGCAGGGTTTGAGAGCAGCTCAAGGCCAGACCCAATAGAAGGAAGGAGCAATGTAAATAGCCAATCAGATCTTTGAATCCCCATCTAGGAACTTAAATAGGTTGACTCTATGTTAAAAAAAAAAAAGCGTTGTAAAGATAGTTTATTCTATAGTAAATGTTTGCTTCCTAGGGGGACCTGTGGTATTACACAGTAACATTGTTCTGTGCACCAAACGTTATAACTGCAGGCTGGGTAAGCTAAAATGACAGCTGCCAGTATGGTCTAGCTCTAGCCTATTCTGCTATTTAATTTTATTCCAGATTCATTTCAGTTACTTGATGCTATTTTGTTAATCTCTACAACAGTGGTTTCGAAATTGTGGTACTACCTCGCCAGGGGGTCTTACAGACATATGAGAAGTGATAAGTCTGGAGGCCTGTAAGGGAGTAATTAGTAGCAGCTACTTGATGTGGCTACTAAAATAGACAGTGTTGGTCATTTACTGATAACTGTCTCTACATGTGTTTTAGCAGAGGCAATTCTCAGTATTGTCGGAGGCAAGTTATTTTCTGGAGTTTAGTAGCTGCTACTAGTAGCTCAGTGTGTCTTCACCCTAAGGGGCTGATTTACTAAGACACGAATTCGAATTGGAAAAATTCCGATTGGAAAACGAACATTTTGCGACTTTTTCGTATTTTTTGCGATTTTTTCGGCGTCTTTACGATTTGCGCGAAAAAACGCGAGTTTTTCGTAGCCACTCCGAAAGTTGCGTAAAGTCGCGATTTTTTCGTAGCGTTAAAACTTGCGCGAAAAGTCGCGCCTTTTTCGTAGCGTTAAAACTTAAAAGGCGCAACGTTTCGCGCAAGTTTTAACGCTACGAAAAAATCGCGACTTTTCGCGCAAGTTTTAACGCTACGAAAAAATTGCGACTTTGCGCAACTTTCAGAATGGCTACGAAAAACTCGCATTTTTTCACAAAAATCGTATTGGTAACGAAAAAGTCGCGATAATTTCCGAAAAAATCGCAAAATACCGATCATTGCGAAAAAAACGCAATCGGACGCATTCGGCCCGTTCGTGGGTTAGTAAATGTGCCCCTAAGGGTCAATGTTATTTAACGACCTAGATACTCCCTAAAACGATGAGGGAGACTCTCAGATTCTTTAACCTTATTATGTGCATATAATAAACTGAATGGGATAAAATCAGTGTCTAACAGCAAAGCAACTATTGCAATAATTTATATAGTGGAACTAAAGTTTATTTTGCTTGACTTACAAGATAATATATGATTTGGAAATATTTCTTACGATGAAAGGGCCACTTTAAAAGCTCTTTGTGTACAGTTAAACATAAGTAGAGAGACACAATAGGTAGGGTTCACCTTTAATGTTTGATTTTGTTCTTACCTTATCCTGCCACATTAATATCACTTTGTTGTTTCTATACAGAGTCGTGGTTTTTGACAAGGGTGAAATTGTGGAGTTTGACACACCTGCAACACTACTGGAAAATAAAGGACTATTTTATTCAATGGCCAGAGATGCTAATATAATTTAACATAAGTGATGTCTGCAGGTTCATGTCCGAAAAAGAACACCAAAAGGGAGACCCATATTATTTGACTGAACGGTTTTTGGCAACAGGAATTGCCACGCTATCAGCAAAGGCACCACTACTTAGCAAAGATGCTTTAGTATTTATTAAGGTTTTTTTTAAAGATACAGTGCTGTCTGTAATCAGCATCTTGTATGTTTTTTTTATATAAATCACTCTTTTTATTTTTGTATTCCAAATCATGCTGATTGGGGGAGTGGAAATCATTGTCTTTAGTATTAACATCAAACTTTGAGGAGCAGGTGGAGGTAGAATTTGTTTTGCTTTTCTACCTGGTGCTATACGGAGGTGTTTCAAACCTTTCATAAAGATTTCACTCAAATAATCTGGCCTTAGTAAATGTCACATATACAGGACTTCATCATACCAGGCGCAGAGACAATTGCACTGACGATGCAAATGATCATTGTATCAGCCAGTAGGTTAGACTGAGAACAAAAAAGAAAATGGTTCTAACGGCATTTACTATTTTTTAGAAAAAGCTAAACAAACAAAGCTACCTTCATTTTATATTTCAGTTCTTCAAAATACCTTATGTTTGTGTAGTGTAACCTTAAGGTATGGGGCTGATTTATTAATGAATAGTACATTTTCCTGAGAGTCAGGAAAGTTTTGATAAATTGTAAAAATATATTGAATAGTTGGGAATCCTTCTAGATTCCACTGCTAGATCTTTAATTAATCTGCTCCAAAATCTTTATAGCACTTAATATATCTGAGATAATGTAACAAAAATAGTTAGGGAGGGTCTAACGAACTGTGGCAGTGAATTCAAATGACAAATGGGAGCTCAAGAGTTGCTGAAAAAGAAAAAGAATGCATCATCTCTGGGATAAATGTTACATAGCTCTCTGCTACCATATTACATACCTTTCCAGGCATCCATAGCAAGTATTAGACTTGTGCATCTGCAGTTGAGTAGAATCTGGAAATGTTATACTTTGCATGAGCCCATGTGTTCAGCTAGTTAATTATTGATTTATCTTAATTGATTGTATGAGGTTAGAATTATTAATTAGCTAATTGTAGTTGCCCTGGGTAACGGTAAGGGAAAAAGCACCCCAATGGTTATAGTTTTTTTAAAACTGTGGAAGCTGCTATATGGGATTCTGTAATTCTCTAGTGCTCACCTTGCATAGGAGAGTTAATTAGAGATAAATGCCATTCTTTGAATGATACTTATAGCTTAGGCACAACATACTTAAATACTTCATGTATAACAAGACATTTTATTTATTGGTATTCTTGGCTGTTTACCAATATAATTGGTGAACTCAGAGAATTCCAGAAGGCCTTGACTATGTGGCAATAGGGATAGACAAATTTCAACCCTCCAGATATTGTTATACTGGAACTCGAAGCATTGCAATTGGCTGATGGTCCATGATTGCCATTACTTCTATTGAAAATCTTTACTTGGCTAAGGGCTCTGGTACACGGGGAGATTTAGTCGCCCGCGGCAAAACTCCCTGCTCGCGGGCGACTAATCTCCCCGTGTACCAGAGCCCTAAGGCTTGCTGGGAGTTATAGTGAAACGTTTGGCATACCAAAGGTTATTAGTCTGCTTTATCATTTTGTATAACAATGTGAGGGATTGAAGGTCCATTAGGAAAAATTGTGAAACCAGCCAGTGCTTACAACTGTTGTTACTCTCAGGAATATTTGTATGTTGTGTTTCTTGCTCTTAGGCCACCTACCTCATTATGTAATCACAGCTCAATAGACTGTGTTTCTTATTAGCAAAGTATATGCAAAAATGGTACACACAACTCCCTGTTTTACCTGGAGATTCATCATGCATATTATTGGCCAGTTTAAACCCAGCTGGCCAATAAAAATCCTTATCTGATCTTCAACACTCCCATTAATCTATTCCACAAATGATGGTATATAAGTCCCAATACAATCACTGATGGGCTTAGCAACATGAATGATCTGAATCTGCCATTGGTTGCCTTTGTGTACCTGACTTAAGAAAATACCTCATGACTGTCATACATAATTTTTATATTGTCATTGTATGCCTGTCTTAAAGCAACATGTATATTTAAAGTTTTGTATGTTTAATGCATTAGGCTAAATATAATTTAGCGCTTGAAAAACCTACATGTAAACTCTATTAAATACAAAAATATACAAAACTGGTGTATTTGCGCTTTTATTTTTGAGCAAATGTAAATTGTATAAATAGTGTGCAGTCTCTTACAGAGGTGTTTCAGGGCTCCTCTGCCCCACTATTTTTAAAATAACATTCATGTTTTAAAACAGGAAAAGATGGCAGCTCTGTAGTAGGTGACAGCATCACATTTCTCTTTTGTATATGACTTTCAAAAAGTGGAAGTATGGGTACAGTATGGAAAGTATGGGTACAGTATGGGCTCTATTATCCAGAATGCTTGTGACCTGGGGTTTTCCAGATAAAGCTTCTTTCTGTAATTTGGATCACCATACTCTGTATATTAAAAAATACCGTACATACTCGAGTATAAGCCGATCCGAATATAAGCCGAGGTACCTAATTTTACCTGAGAAAACTGGAAAAACTTATTAACTCGAGTATAAGCCTAGGGTGGGAAAGGCACTACTGCTAAGATTCAATAATCAAAATAAAAACCAGTAAATGACATAAATTGAGGCATCAGTGGGGTATATGTTTTTAAATATTTATTTAAAAGAAAAACTGTAAACTAGCTCTGTAAGTGGAGAAGAGGGTCAACAAAAACAATATGAGTACTACCCCACGCTCATTGCACATTGGCAAACTGGCAGCAGACCCAGTCCCGGAGGATACGTAAGGGGGAATAAGTATTGTGACTGGGAGCAGGCCAGGGCACTGGAGGGCCTGGTTGCGGGTGGCCTAATTCACAAACAAAGGACAGAGGGTGCTAGTCTGGAGGGACCCATGGCACCCTACTTGAGTATAAGCCGAGGGTGACTTTTTCAGCACATTTTGGGTGCTGAAAAACTAGTCTTATACTCGAGTATATACAGTAATTAAAATATTAATTAAACCCAGTTGGATTGTTTTTCCTCCAATAAATCTTATTTGGGACCAAGTACAAGGTACTGTTTTATTATCACAGAGAAAAAGGAAACCATAATTTAAAATTTTAATCATTTGCTTATAATATAATCTAGGGGAGAAGGCCCCTGCCATTGTGCAGAACTGCACCTCTTAGTAACCAATGCATGATCCTTTTTAGGCTTCGTAAAATGCCTGGCCTCATACTCATCTTATTCTTCAAAACTGCACAGCAATTTCATAGAACTGAATTTTTGTTAAATGGACACACTTTTAATGCTATTAATATGAAGCCCAAAGTCTAAACATCTGCATACAAATGATTGTGACAGATAGTTGAGATGTGGTTTTACACTACTAAAAACCCAGTAAAAGCTTGTTCTAAATATTGAGGTGGCTACATAAAAAATCAGGCACTTGGCACAAAAGAACATATACAGGTATGGGACCTGTTATCCAGAATGCTCGGGACCTGGGGTTTTCCGGATAAGGGGTCTTTCTGTAATTTGGATCTCCTACCTTAAGTCTAATAAAAAAATTATTGAAACACTAATTAAACCCAATGGGATTGTTTTGGCTCCAATAAGGATTAAATATATCTTAGTTGGGATCAAGCACAAGGTACAGTTTTATTATTACAGAGAAAAAGGAAACCATTTTAAAAATATGAATTATTTGATTACAGTGGATTCTATGGGAGATGGACTGTAATTCGGAACTTTCTGGATAATGTGTTTCTGGATAAGGGGTCCCATACCTGTAGTATTCTTACAAACAGACATTCGCACCCACAGTCTCACAATTGGTTGAATTAGCACGTGGTTACCCATGTGAGCAGTAACGCCAGGTCAAGGCTTCAACCTTGTTGAGTTTTGTAGCTCTGCTATGAAAGATGCCTGCCATAAAAGTGCACCACACACTGTTACAAAATACCAGGCAATGCTTTACACTGTCCCATGCAACATTACTCCAAGAGTGCTGCCACTTGGGTGAGCAGGCTGTGTGTTCACTCCATGTTAGCTTTTACATGGGGTTTCAGACATTCAGACACCCCTCTCTTACCTGGGAGTAAGCAAGCTGGGCCACACATTTCCTATATACACAAGAAATAGGCTGCAGAAATTCATTGCTGAGAATAAGTTGCTAAAGGCAAATGCTGAATTTGTATAGTTAAGGTGCATCACTGTACATTAAACCACAGCCACGCAGACACAAAGATACAGTACTAAGTGGAAGTACAGGTATTTCGCCTTATACTCTTCTACCTCACACCCTAACTGGAATATGTGAGGTTATGTAATAAAAGGTGCAGAAATCTCCGTAAAACTATAAATATTTGATATCTATGTATTTAGGAGGCATTGAACAGTCCTTATTGTAGTTTCATGGATTTTCAGACCAAACTTGTTCAGGTCAAAACAGAACATATTGCAACCCTATCTGTGGACACAAAGCAGCCCTGCCAGACATTTTCCATTCTTGTGTTTCAGATGCAAACCTCAGGGGAGGTTGAAAAGTGCAAACAACATGGTTTTTTATGCCCACATTTTGTACCCTGCTCCATGTTTTATAAATTAGGCCTTGCTAGGGCACCTTCAGGGTTTAGTAAGTCCAAGTGGGGGTGGGGTAAGGTGATGTCAAGGGGGCTGGGCCGGTGACTTCAGTAGCAGTGTTGGTGATTTAATAGGTGCCAATCAGTGCATGGATGAACACTGTGTCAATCTAATAGAGCCCTGGCTGGTTTTCCTAATTTGGAAAATTGGGCAGGCAGTTTTGACCTGGACAATCCTCCCAAAAACTAGGCTATCCAGGTCAAAACTGGGCAGGTAAATCATACCTCCAACTTTCACAGGACAGTCCTGATTTTATCAGCTCAGCCCACAGTCCCGGATTCTTACTGAAAAGCCCCTCATTTCCCTTTGATCTCCTGCACTACATGCTAAAAAAGATACAATGTTTTCTAAACTTAATTAAATAAGTAGGTTTTTAGCAACTTAAAAAGCAACACCTGCACTAAGATACAATTGTAACTAATAAGCTAAACAGGTCTCTTGGGGGAACTAAAGACTTGCAGCTTAAAGAGCAATTTCACCTTTTTTTTAATCAAAACTGTAATAACACAAAAACAAGAGCTCAAAACCCCCAGAAATGCGTCCAAACTTTAAATAACCTGCTAAATTTAGGGCAGGGCCGCCATCAGGGGGGCACAGGGGGGACAGTTGTCCCGGGCCCGGACGATGGTCGCTTTAAAGGGGGCCTGGCCGTGATACAGTTTTTTTTAGCTTGGGCCCCCTTTAAAGAACTAGGGGCCCTGCCATTGGTGGCCAGCGTGAAATTTGTTTGGTTGCACCCTGTGTGTCCATATGTACGGGGCGCAACCTTATAAAATGTGCAGATGCGGCGGGGAGCCGGCACATATCAAGAGGATGCAGAAGGCGCAGTCACTGGAGGGGGAGCTGGAGGATGCCGGAGGAAGCCGCAGGGGTGTCGGAGGTAGTCACTGGGATAGGGGGAAGCTGAGGGGAGCCGGAGGAAGTCGCTGGGAGGGGGAGGGGAGCTGGAGTAAGTCGCTGCGGTGGGGGGAAGCTGAGGGGAGCAGGAGGAAGTCGCTGGGAGGGGGGGAGCTGGAGGAAGTCGCTGGGAGGGGGAAGCTGAGGGGAGCTGGAGGAAGTCGATGGGAGGGGGGGAGCTGGAGGAAGTTACTGGGGGAGCCACAGGAGGATGATGGGGGTGAGCTGTGCAGATGCAGCGGGGAGCCACAGGAAGTTGCTTGGGGGGAGCTGGAGGATTCTGATGGGAGCTGGGGGGAGCCGGAGGATGCTTGGGGGGGAGCTGGAGGATGCTGGGAAGGACTCTGGGGGGGAGCTGGAGTATGCTGTGGGGGGGGGAGCTGGAGGATGCTGGGGGGCCCTGGCTACTAGTGCTGGGCGGTATACCGTAAAATACCGAATACCGTTTTTTTTTTAAAAACCGATATTCATTTTTGAAATACCCCCATACCGGTGATGATCGGGTTGCGCCCCGCGCGTACATGACGTCAGTACGCACGGGCGCAACCCGAAGCGGCAACAGAAGCGGCACGGGCCGCATCGCTGGCCGCATCGCTGGCCAACTTGCTGTATGGGGGGCTGTATGGGGGGTGGTGCTTATAAATAATAATCGTAATTATAAGGGGAAAGTGGGGGGAAAGCTTCCTGCTGGTCACAGCTGGTTACATGCTCCCTCTACTTGCGCCTCACTGGTACAAACCTCCCAAAATTGCACATTCCAAGTACAGAACTGCATGAAGCAGTGCTTCATATACCGATTTAGAACCTCTGAGGAATTGTACCAACACGAGCCTTTCCATATATTTTCAACTTTGTTCTCTGTGGATTAAATACTAATTGTCTCAATAGCAATATTTAGGGACCCTGGCCACCAATGTTAATTGGAAAAAAAAATACCGTGATACCGATATAATTTTGAAAAATACCGTGATATAAATTTTTGTTCATACCGCCCAGCTCTACTGGCTACCAATGTTTTAGGAGGCCCTGGCTACCAATGTCTGTGTGTCCTTTGTACTAATGGGAGGGAGCATGGGCGTGGGAGAAGGGGGTCCAGAAAATTTGGTTGTGAGGGGCCCTGTGATTTCTGATGGCAGCCCTGGGCATAGTAAGTCTCATACAATTTTGCAGCTGTCTCCCATATGTATCATTGTAAATATGCATTGATGGATTTTTAGAACACGCAGTGGGTTATACCTTCATGTCTATTTAAAGAAGGGAATGCCTTTCATATAAATCTATGACAGCAGTAAGTCAACATTTAAATATTGAATATGCAGTATAAGCAATAAGAATTTTGTAACATCGCCACCTGTTGGTCAGTTATTCTAACTGTACAGTTAATTACAATATGTTCAGAAGGAAAACTGAGATATGTTCTGATGTTGCTATACTCGGGCAGGAGATTACAAACCTCAGATGTTCTTTCCTATGTATTTCTGAGAAACATCAGAATAGTTTCCTGTTTTCCTTCCTATGGAGTTGAAAGTTGTTGTCTATGGCACTTTATAGCAGCACCTCTGAAATTTGACGGAACTTCTTGTATATAGTATGATTAACTGAATTGTTCGTTTAAATGAGTAAATCACTCTGCTGTTGAATTAGAATGTGCAAAATACCTGCATTTTGCTCTAGAGCCATACCAGTAAGTTGCTGTGGGTCACAATCAATCCTGAGAAAGGCTGTGCACCCATAGTGTCAACTTTTGTTTGATCTGTGCTGTGTTTTTTTTCTTGTATTCTATAGCATGGTACCCTCACTATTAACTAACTTGACTCTGCTGTGTGGGTTTGTTTCTGTAACAAAATGTGCCTTACCGGCACGGCGGGGACGCCCGCCGCGCCGCCGTCAGCGGGGACGCCCGCCGAGCCGTCCTCTTCATGCGCCGGCTTCTTTATAGTGGGCGCGCGCACGCGCGCTTCCGCATTTAAAGGCGCATGCGCGCTGGCGTGATGACGTCAGCGCGCAATGGCGCGAAATTCAAAGGTATTTAAAGGGACGGTTGTTTACATTTTGTTGCCCGTGATAGGATTTGATCCTGGTGCTTTTCTGAGCCTTGTACACTTCGTTTCTGTATCCTGCCTTGTTGCCTTCCTGTGTTTTGACCCGGCTTGCTCCTGACTATTCTGATTATCCATATCTGACCCCGGCTTGTACTTTGACTACGATTTCGTCTCATCCTGCTGTATTGATTACCCGGTTTTGACCCTTGCCTGTCTGACTACCCTTGATTGCTGCCCGCCCCGACCTAGCCTGCCTGACGACGACCTTGTTTAACCCTATTCGTACCGTGATCTTTGGCCTAACTGACTTTCTACAGTCGTGCCCCATTGCTAGCCAGAACTCCTGCTTTGCACCTCTCGTATAAGTCCAGGTGGCATCCGAGTAGCTGAGGGCTCCTCCCGAAGCCAAAGGCGGTCACGCTACTGGTGAAGCACGAGCTGAGACCAGGGTGCTTGGCACTAGCTCTGGTATTGGGTGCCGACCGTGACATTATCACGGGCCATGGAGGACCAAGATCACGTTGAGTCCGCTGCTGCTCCTCCCACTCCATCTGCTACTACTGAAGCGCTTGGAGGATCAGGAGCAAAAACAGAATTATCTCCTGCAGGGTTTTCACAACCTAACCCGCCAGCTGGAGACTACGCAATCTCCGCAGCAGCAACCTGTTCCTAGTTTTTCCCCTTCTGTGGGGGCATCTGCTATGGGAGGTAACACCTATAGGCCCCAGGAGCCCAAAATTGCATTTCCTGAGAAATTCTCTGGGGACAGGTCCAAATTTTTCGTCTTCAAAGAGGCATGTAAACTATATCTTAGCTTTTTCCCTCATTCTTTCCCTTCTGGTGTGGAAAAAGTAAAATTTGTTATGACCCTTCTAGTGGGGGATCCCCAAGTTTGGGCCCTTAGACTGCTTCCCTCTGATCCTGCCCGTTTTTCCCTTGATGTATTCTTTGATACTATGGCAGTTCTTTACGATGACCCAGATCGTGCATCATCAGCCGATTCAGCGATTCGTAAACTGCGCCAAGGGAGGCGGGAGGTAGAGGTATACTGCACAGAGTTCCGCCGGTGGGCAGGAGAAACTGAGTGGAACGATGCGGCCCTGCGCAGTCAGTTCCGTGTCGGGTTATCTGACTCTATTAAAGATAGTCTGGTGAATTACCCCTTGTCATCCAGTCTAGATGATCTCATGTCCCTAGTCATCCAGATCGATAGGAGACAGAGGGAGAGAAGGAGTGAGAGGGGTCATGCTAATTTTTCTGGGGTTTCTTATATGGGACCTGACTTGGTGCCCAATGTCAAGTCTTTGGTTTCCCCTGTGTCTCCACCTCAGGAGGAGCCTATGCAACTAGGCCTATTCCATCTCTCTCCTGAGGAAAAGACACGCAGGCGGACCCTAGGGTTATGTATATATTGCGGGGACAAGGGTCATTTTCTGAAGCAATGCACTAAGAGGCCGGGAAACGCCCCAGCCTAAATGAAGAAGGGGAGCTTCATTTGGGTGCAGGCGTTTCCTCTCCCCAATTTGCCTCCAAGGTTCAGCTACCAGTCAAATTGACCTGGCCTTCGGGCTCTATTAACTTGTCCGCTTTTGTGGACTCTGGGGCCGAGGGTAACTTTTTAGATGCCACGTTTGCAGCCAGACACGGCATTCCTGTGGTTCCTCTAGATGTTCCCATGAGAATTTTAGCGGTGGACAGAAGACCCCTAGGCTCAGGGGTGGTAAATAAGAAAACCATCTTCTTATCATTAAGTACGAATGATGTTCATAGTGAGGAGATAGCCTTTTTCCTCATCGAAGGTGCTTCTTCTCCTCTCATTTTGGGGTTACCCTGGCTCCAGGCTCATAATCCCCTGATTAACTGGGTTACGGGGGAGGTCACTCAATGGGGTGATGGTTGTAGGGGTGTTTGTATTCCTCCTGTTTTTGCGAACACCTTACTAGAGGGTTTACCTGCAGCCTATTCGGCTTTCGCTGATGTTTTTTCCAAAAAGGCTGCCGAGACCTTACCTCCGCACAGACAGTATGACTGTCCCATTGACCTGGTTTCAGGCGCCTCACTTCCTCGGGGTCGCACATATCCTCTTTCCCTACCTGAATCTCGGTCTATGAGGGAATATATCCAGGAAAACCTCGAAAGGGGTTTTATTCGGCCCTCTAGTTCCCCTGCAGGTGCGGGCTTTTTCTTTGTGGGTAAGAAGGATGGTAGTCTTCGCCCTTGTATTGACTACAGAGGTTTAAATAAGGTCACAGTTAAAAACCGCTACCCCCTTCCTCTAATTTCAGAGTTGTTCGACCAGGTCAAGGGGGCTAAAATCTATACCAAGCTCGATCTGAGAGGGGCATACAATCTCATTCGTATTAGAGAAGGGGATGAGTGGAAAACTGCTTTTAACACCAGAGACGGCCACTACGAATATTTAGTAATGCCCTTCGGGCTCTGTAACGCCCCCGCAGTTTTTCAGGAATTTGTCAATGACATTTTCCGTGATTTACTAGGGGTATTTGTAGTGGTCTACCTAGACGATATTCTTATTTTCTCGTCTAATCTCAACGAACATCGTATCCATGTTTGTGAAGTCTTAAAAAGGCTAAGGGAGAATAACCTGTATGCGAAACTTGAAAAATGTATCTTTGAGGTCTCTTCGGTCCAGTTTTTGGGGTTTATTATTACCAGCAAAGGTCTAGAGATGGATCCTGGTAAGGTGAAAGCGGTCCTGGACTGGGCACAACCTCTTTCTTTACGTGCAGTACAAAGGTTTCTTGGGTTTGCCAATTATTATCGTCAATTTATTAAGAATTTTTCCCTTATTGTAGCCCCCATCACGAATCTAACTAAGAAGGGCGCTGATCCCAGTATGTGGTCCCCTGAGGCTGTTCAAGCTTTTGAAACTCTTAAGAAAGAGTTCAGTTCTGCCTCTTTCCTTAAATACCCCGATTCTGCACTCCCTTTCATTGTAGAAGTAGATGCATCTGAGGTAGGAGCTGGGGCAGTCCTTTCTCAAAGACACCCGATGACCAACAAATTGCATCCCTGTGCTTTTTTTTCCAAGAAGTTTTTACCCGCGGAGGTAAATTACGATATAGGGAACAGGGAGTTGTTGGCGGTCAAATTGGCCTTTGAGGAATGGCGTCATCTCTTAGAGGGGGCTAAGCATCCGGTGACGGTCTATACGGACCATAAAAATTTACTTTACATTGAGTCCGCTAAGCGCTTGAACCCAAGACAAGCCAGATGGGCTTTATTTTTTTCAAGGTTCAATTTTGTTTTAACTTTTAGGCCTGGTTCAAAAAATACCAAGGCAGATGCACTCTCTAGGAGTTTCAATTCTGTTTCCTCCGACTCTAGTGAATGTACTCCCATCATTCCCAGGGAGATTGTTGTTGCAACCTTGGAGTCCGATCTCTCTTCCTTATTGTCTCCTTTACAATCTTCTGCCCCTGTTGAAACCCCATCAGGTAAATGGTTTGTTCCTGAAGAGCTTAGGGAACAAGTTTTAAGAGAGGTCCATGATTCTAAAATAGCAGGCCATCCAGGTATTGCAAAAACTGTTTCTTTATTGTCCCGTCATGTTTGGTGGCCTTCCTTTAAACAGGACGCTAAAACTTTTGTCAATTCCTGTGCAGTCTGCCAACGCTCTAAGCCATCTCATCAGCTGTCCCAGGGTCTCTTAAATCCCTTACCCATCCCAGTGAAACCATGGTCTCACATTTCTATGGATTTTATTGTGGAATTGCCTCCTTCCCAGGGTAAGACAGTGATTTGGGTGGTGGTCGATAGGTTCAGTAAGATGGCTCACTTTATGTCTTTACCACAACTCCCTTCTGCTAAGGTCCTGGCTGACTTATTCATCACACACATTTTTAAGTTTCATGGGTTTCCTGAAAATATTATTTCTGACAGGGGGGTTCAGTTTGTTTCTAAATTTTGGCGTGCTTTCTGTTCTTTGGTTGGTACAGAATTGTCTTTTTCCTCTGCCTATCACCCCCAAACGAATGGTCAAACCGAAAGGGTGAATCAGTCCCTTGAGCAGTATCTCAGGTGCTATGTATCCGATAACCAGTCCACATGGTCTGAACTGCTTCCTTGGGCAGAATTTGCTTACAATAATGCTACCCATTCCTCCTCAGGGAGGTCTCCTTTTTTTGTCGTTTATGGGTTGCACCCCAAAGCATTTTCTTTTTCTGGCTCTAATTCCCCGGTACCCTCTGCCAATTCCTCTGTCTTAAAATGTTCTGAAATATGGTCGTCAGTTCATGATTCATTGTCGGCAGCTTCCCTAGCCCAGAAAAAAGCTGCTGACAAATCCCGTAGGGAGGCTCCCCAGTACAAGGTGGGGGATTTGGTATGGTTATCTACCAAAAATATTAAGTTGAAGGTCCCCTCTCCCAAACTGGGTCCCAGGTTCATTGGTCCATATCCCATCATTGCAATAATTAACTCATCTTCTGTCCGTCTTCAGTTACCTCCTAATTTCAAGATTACTAATACCTTTCACGTTTCTCTCCTAAAACCTGCTTCTAATACTCGTGGTATGTCTGTTCCTCCCCCAGTGTTGGTTGAAGGTCAGCCTGAGTACGAGATCCAGGAGTTCCTCGACTCCCGCCTGGTGAGAGGTAGGTTACAATATCTCACCAGGTGGAAGGGCTTCGGTCCTGAGGAGAACTCCTGGGTTTCAGTTGATGACATCAAGGCTGATCGCCTCAGGAAGCAATTCCATTCAAGGTTTCCTGAGAAGCCTGGGGGTCCAGTGGCCCCCCCTAGAGAGGGGGGTAATGTAACAAAATGTGCCTTACCGGCACGGCGGGGACGCCCGCCGCGCCGCCGTCAGTGGGGACGCCCGCCGAGCCGTCCTCTTCATGCGCCGGCTTCTTTATAGTGGGCGCGCGCACGCGCGCTTCCGCATTTAAAGGCGCATGCGAGCTGGCGTGATGACGTCAGCGCGCAATGGCGCGAAATTCAAAGGTATTTAAAGGGACGGTTGTTTACATTTTGTTGCCCGTGATAGGATTTGATCCTGGTGCTTTTCTGAGCCTTGTACACTTCGTTTCTGTATCCTGCCTTGTTGCCTTCCTGTGTTTTGACCCGGCTTGCTCCTGACTATTCTGATTATCCATATCTGACCCCGGCTTGTACTTTGACTACGATTTCGTCTCATCCTGCTGTATTGATTACCCGGTTTTGACCCTTGCCTGTCTGACTACCCTTGATTGCTGCCCGCCCCGACCTAGCCTGCCTGACGACGACCTTGTTTAACCCTATTCGTACCGTGATCTTTGGCCTAACTGACTTTCTACAGTCGTGCCCCATTGCTAGCCAGAACTCCTGCTTTGCACCTCTCGTATAAGTCCAGGTGGCATCCGAGTAGCTGAGGGCTCCTCCCGAAGCCAAAGGCGGTCACGCTACTGGTGAAGCACGAGCTGAGACCAGGGTGCTTGGCACTAGCTCTGGTATTGGGTGCCGACCGTGACAGTTTCCATGGGTGGTGGTCTCACAGATAACATATTATAAATATGTGCGATATTAGCAGTTTGATACTGCATTATTGTGCTATTGGCACAGTAGGTGTGTCTTTCAGAGCTGTTGTGGCTGAGAATAAGCTTGTAAGCTAATTGAGCAAGTGTCAAATCACTGCCAAGACCTAAAATGTAATGAGTGGGGGCTTAGAAAGTAGAACTGGTGATGGAGAGAAGCAACCCCTTCACTCTGGCTGCCGGACAACTTTAAAGGGGACCTGTCATTCAGACATAAAAAAAGTATATTAAAAGTCCTTTTGAAATTAAACATGAAACTCAAATTTATTTTTTTTTATCAATATATCCATACCCATTAGTAAGGCATTTAAAAATCCCAGCTGCCAATCATCTTTTGCCTTCTCAGCCTCTCACTTTCTATTCAGCACTCACTTCCCCCTCCCTCCTCACCAACTATTTGTGTAGCTAGTGCATCAGGTCCCCCATTCTGGCACATAAAATCTTGCCGTGATGCAAAGCTTGCCTTAATAACATTGCCCACAAAATGGCACCTGCCTGCTTGCTGTGATTGTGTAATTCCAAGAATGAGGAAATAAAGATTAATATTATTTATTTATTTATTTATTTATTTATTTATGCGCGCACAAAGGGCGCCGGGGTTACCGGGACCGCTGCAGTGGGGAGAAAGGGTCTGGAACCAGTGGCAGATGAAAGAAGAGGTACCTGCCTGGCTCCCCCACACTGTTGTGCCGTAGGCAGGTGCCTCTACTGCCTACCCCTAGGTATATGCAAGTTTAATTACACAATAAAGGCATTTGGGAACATTGTGGCAATCAAATGGTCAAAATTGTAAATAACTATTTCCCATTATAGTCCCCAGCTTCTGGCACAGGGGACCGATTATGGCTGGAAATTATGCATTTGCAAGGTACACATGGATGTAGCAGGGGAAATAATCAAATTGCATAGAGATTATGAACAAGCTTTCAACTCTTGCTACTGCAATTAGAGTCAATAACAGCATAAGAACTAGTTTTAATAAATTGAAAGCTAATTGTTGTGCCTAAAGCTGTGCATATTCTCTACCCAACTTAACCACAAACACACTAACGCACTAGGCCTACAGAAATCCATCAGCAAAAGAACCCACTAGGTATCTAGCAAATTTCAGCCAGAAATCAATGAGAGGCCCCATACACACTCAATAAACTGCTGGCGGCTCAGTCTGTTTATCAGTTTAAATACTTTTAATTCAGCTCTTGCATTGAAGATCAAGGAGCTGCCAACCTATGCAAACTGCTACCCTATGCACCGGACCTAAATACGCCCGCAGTCTGCGCATGGCATTGCTTCTGGTAGTGTGACCTCATTTCCTTACGAGTGATGTCATCAGATCAAAGACCCTACCCCCCTCACCACATTTTTTTTAAAAAGAAAAAATATTATACAGGCATTAGAGAGGCACCTAAGGGCCGCTCCCCCTGTATATAAATATGACCCTGCTCCAACCAATCTGGCAGAATGGATGGATACAGTATGAGAGACCATACACATATAAAATATGGCTTTTCTTTGAGTAATGTGTTGTCATTTATTATAACATTTATAGGAATCCGGCTTATAGGGCAGTAAAATGGCAGTAATAAGAGCCTTCTACAGTATTTATAAAATATTGCAAACTCTTTACAGGGAGCACAGAACAGTGCAACCGGAGTAGAACTAGATTTGGAATTCATTGGGGATGGAGTTTCTATCCTCATGCATGATGAGACAGTGGAGAGAACAACAGATGGCACTGGGAGACTGCAAGATCTCACCTTCTCAGATATCAAGAAGCTCAATGCGGCAGCCAAGCATCGCTTACGGTGACTTTGCTGAACCCCCATATAGTTATAAATATGAATGTTCTGACATGTTAGGGCAAAGAGCTGCTCATGGCTGTGCATTCACTTAAAGCATTTGTGTTTGAATTTAGTGCAGTCGGAATCTGGGAATCCACCTTATACTGATTCAGATAAATGTCCCTGCCATTATAAAGCTTTAACACCTTGAATGCGGATGAAATGTACATTTTATTAACAACTTGCTGCCTTGCTAAAATAATAGCGATGTCTTTTTATAACTTTGTGTGTCTGTTTACTTTCAAAAATTTTTTTACTGATGTACAGATTTTATTATTTTAAATGGAAAAGTCCTAAAATATTATAACAAAAGACTACAACATTTACACTAGTTAATATAAATATATAGTTTTTTATAATTCGGCTGAATTCAAGCCTCTAGCTGAACCGAATCCTTAAAATTGTCTGACAAGGGATTCAGTCGAACCCAAAAAAGTGGATTCGATGCATCCTTAATCTGTACATAAGTAGAAATGAAACGAGTATTGTAAGTTCTGTAAAATTCACTTTCAGTCCAGGAAAGTGCTACAAAATGTGATCAACAGGACAGTGCACGGGGCCAAACATCTAGTTTCTTGCATGCTCCCAGTTATTCTAGCTTTAGTGAAAACACAGCCAAAGGAAAGTGGTTTGCAGGCGTTTCCCCTAATCCAGTTTCAGCTTCCTCTAAAGGTCAGTCTGTATTGTCACATTTCTACTTAAATTTAGCTAAAAAAAAATCAATGAATAAGGCTGATTGATGTACAGAGATTTATTCATAATGGTAAAAAAATGTCAAACTAGGGATGCACCGAATCCACGGGATGGGAATCCGAATCCCAATTAGCATATTCTAATTAGGTTTCAGAAGGGTTAAATAATACATTTAAACAGGTTAAATTAAAAAAAATATTCAACCTCCGTGTTTATGTGACAAAAAATCACATGATTTTTAGGAATTGGATTTGGTTCGGCCAGGAGTATGGATTCTTTACTATGTGCCTTGTGCTTTTTCTCTCCCCAGGTAATGGAGAATTAGCCATCCCTAGTCAACAATTATAAGCAAGAAAAGAAAAGTCCTATAAATGCCAATATAGGTTGATGCATTTTACAAGTAGTTACGAATGGTATTCGACAAATATTCAGTAAATGCTAATGGATTGTGTGAGCCAAGAAAAAAAGAAGCAAAAATAGTGCTGCTTCAAGAAACTCATTTTAAAGAATGAAAAACCCCACTCATACCTTAACATACTTCTAACTCATTTTAAGCAAGCAACCCCCAGAAAAAAACTACAAGAGTTATGGCTTAGTTGCATAAAACCTTGCCTTTTACATTCCTCAACTCCAAGTAAGCTATAAAGGCACCTTATTATTATTTATTTGTGATAAAATTACAATTGGAAATATCTATGCACCAAATTCGGCGCAAGTTTCCTTCATAAACAAGTTCATTAAGGAACTGCAGGCATTTGCTGAGGGCTTAGTAATACTGGGAGGCAATCTCAACCCACTATTAGCTTTATCATGTGAAGCTCAATGTATCATATCAACAGCTCAGACTTGCCAATCACTCTGTTCTTTACATTTACAAGACATAAAGATGCTTTAATCCTAAAAATAAGGACTATACACATAACTCTTAAACCTTTCACTGTTCTAATAGAATTGACTACCTATTTATAAACCAGAAGTGACTTCATTTAGTCAAAAAGATCCACATTGGTCAAACTATTTTCTCTGAATATGCCCCATTAACTTTAGAACTGTTAATACTGAATTCATTAAAACCCATTTAAAGGACATGTAAACCCCCCACACAAAAATGTAATCAGTGAAATCTTTCAATACCTGCCACTCTGGTTGCCCAGAAGTTAATAGTAAGGCCACAACATCTCCTTAATCACTTAGATTTCCTTCTCCTCCTGTAACCCACTCGCCCCCCCTGGCTTGCCAGACATGCTCAGTTGTTCTAAGCTCAGATTACTAAACTACCCCAGTCTAGCAACCAGCGAAGAGACGGCATTACTGGTTCCATAGAAACTCAGCTCTAGCTGTCTGCTTCAATTTTATTCTCCTGAGCTCAGCTTCACCATTACAGGGCTCAAACAAAGCAGAACTTTTATTAGACAGTTCTAATAAAACAGGAAGCTACGAATCGCAAAAACACTAAACAAATGACAATTCACCATGCATATTAATGCCATCAAAGACAGCCAACAGGCTTTATAATAATCCATAACTAAGATATCAGATTGCTTTAAAGAATTGAAATAAAATGAAAGCTTATCTAGAACAAGCACAAAAGACGGCATGTTGTGGTTAGACTCTCCTTTCACAAAAACTGAATTTTTTGAAACTATAAATCCCCATTCAGTAAATAAAAGCCCAGGCCAGGACAAGTACAGAGCAAACTATTGCAGAACCTTTGATGGTACACAGGTATGGACCTGTTATCCAGCATGCTCCGGACCCAGGGTTTTCTGCATAAGGGATCTTTCTGTAATTTGGATCTCCATAACTTAAAAAATATTTTAAATATTGAATAAACCCAATAGGCTTGTTTTGCCTCCAATAAGGATTAATTATATCTTATTTGCTTTTAATGGAGTGTATGGGAGATGACCTTTCTCCATAAAGGGTTTCCGGATAAGGGATCCCATTCCTGTTCATGGTCATTTTCAGGTTAAATATCTGGCAGAAGTTAACTTACCTCACTTAAATACTGATCAAATAAATATTTTGAAAGCGCCCATTTCTCAACAAGAAGTGGAATATGCTATAAAATTTTCTCCTCTGAAGAAAGCCCTAGGCTCGTAAGGTTTACCTGTAATATATTATAAGATATATGCACAGCTATTAGTTCCAAAACTGATATTTAATTCCATATTATCAGGAGGATATTTTCCACAAGAAATGTTACAAATGTTACAACAGTTTTACTAAAGGATGGTAAAAATCCAACAAAGATAACAAAATTATAGACTAATCTCTTTATTAAAGGAGAAGGAAAGTCATTTAGGAATTTAATTGCCAATAGATTTCGCCACATTAGTGCCACCAAGAGCAAAATATTTATTCTGCAGAAAGCATTACCATCGCTGAGTAAACATCTCTAGAAACTTTCTCTGTACGCGTAAGACAGCAGCTACCATTTTAAGTAGCTTCCTGCTTGCAGCTAGCCATTGGTAGCAAAGGAACATGATTACTTTGTAAAAGTACATAAAAGTGGATTATAGAGAGACAGTAGTAACATATAAAAGCAATCAATAACCGATACAAGAGGTGAAGAGAGCACTGCCCAAAAGAGCTTACAATCTACAAATACAAATTGCTATTAAGCCAGGCAAAATGCGCTAAGATCTATTTTGATCTTAGGGCAGTGTCCAACGGGAGTTTACTTACCCGCAATAATCTCCACGATATGCCATCCCAACAGCAAAAGTGTAAATCGCAATGTAAATTGCAGCAATATGACGTAAAATAATGTAAAATGCAGCAAAAGGACAGAAGATTTACCCACTAAGGTAAGTGACAGAAAATATAAAGTGCAGCAACAGGACAGAAGATTTACCCACTAAGGTAAGTGAAAAAAATGTAAATTGCGGGAAGAGGACAGAAGATTGATCCTAAAAGGTAACTGACCGAAATTATAAAGTGCAGCAAGAGGACAGATGATTTACCCACTAAGGTAAGTGACCAAAAATATAAAGTGCAGCAAGAGGACAGAAGATTTACCCACTAAGGTAAGTGAAAAAAATGTAATTTCCAGCAAGAGGACAGAAGGTTTGCCCATTAAGGTAAGTGACCGAAAATGTAACTTGAGGCAAGAGGACAGAAATTTTTAACTCTGTGCCTATATTGACTATATATAAAGTAATTCTCTTGAATAGGAATCAAATAAACACAAAGAAAGTATTTTCCGGGACATTTTCTCCACAAACCCACCCCCCCACTGATTTTTTTTTTTTTTTTATACACACAAAAATTTTATATTATATATATATTATTATTAATTGCTTTCTTACATGTCAGGCTGCGGCATCCAGGGGTGTCCCGGGATTGTCCTCCGGTGGGGAGTAGGGCGGCTGTGCATGGGCCTGGCCCCTGGTGGATCTGGTCTGTCGGGGCAGGGCCTGGGCAGTTGCTCCCCCCGGTCGGGTTGTGCCAGGGCAGGATAGAGCTGCCTCTCCTCTCTGGTTGCTCCGCCCTCCTGGATCCGATGCCGGATGACGTCACAGGCAGTGACGATTTCCGGGCATCATGGAGCCAGGAAGTGGAAGGTGTCCCAGAGGGGACCGGGGGAGTCTTGTCTTCACCTACGGCACACCAGGCAACATCTCGCGGCACACTAGTGTGCCGCGGAACAGTGGTTGAAAAACGCTGCACTAAGGTGTATGTATGTATATCTTTATTTATAAAGCGCTACTTATGTACGCAGCGCTGTACAGTAGGATTCATTAATACAGACAGGGGGGTAAGGAAAAAGGTAAGTGGAAAAAATTAAATTTCCAGCAAGAGGACAGAAGGTTTGCCCATTAAGGTAAGTGAGCAAAATGTAAATTGCGGCAAGAGGACAGAAGATTTACCTACTAAGGTAAGTGACCAAAAATATAAAGTGCAGCAAGAAGACAGAAGATTTACCCACTAAGGTAAGTGACCGAAAATATAAAGTGCGGCAAGAGGACAGAAGATTTACCCTCTAAGGTAAGTGAAAAAAATGTAAATTGCGGCAAGAGGACAGAAGATTTACCCATTAAGGTAAGTGACCGAAAATGTAAAGTGCGGCAAGAGGACAGAAGATTTGCCCACTAAGGTAAGTGACCGAAAATATAAAGTGTGGCAAGAGGACAGAAGATTTACCCACAAAGGTAAGTGACAGAAAATATAAAGTGCAGCAACAGGACAGAAGATTTACCCACTAAGGTAAGTGAAAAAAATGTAAATTGCGGCAAGAGGACAGAAGATTTACCCATTAAGGTAAGTGACCGAAAATGTAAATTGCGGCAAGAGTACAGAAGATTTACCCACTAAGGTAAGTGACCGAAAATATAAAGTGTGGCAAGAGGACAGAAGATTTACCAACTAAGGTAAGTGACCAAAAATGTAAATTGCGGCAAGAGGACAGAAGATTTACCCACTAAGGTAAGTGAAAAAAATGTAAATTGCGGCAAGAGGACAGAAGATTTACCCATTAAGGTAAGTGACCGAAAATGTAAATTGCGGCAAGAGTACAGAAGATTTACCCACTAAGGTAAGTGACCGAAAATATAAAGTGCGGCAAGAGGACAGAAGATTTATCCACTAAGGTAAGTGACCGAAAATGTAAGTTGCGTCAAGAGGACAGAAGATTTACCCACTAAGGTAAGTGAAAAAAATGTAAATTGCGGCAAGAGGACAGAAGATTTACCCACTAAGGTAAGTTACCGAAAATATAAAGTGCAGAAAGAGGACAGAAGATTTACCCATTTAGGTAAGTGAAAAAAATGTAAATTGCGGCAAGAGGACAGGCTTTAGGTAAGTGACCGAAAATATAAAAGGAAGCAAGAGGACAGAAGATTTACCCACAAAGGTAAGTGAAAAAATGTAAATTGCGGCAAGAGGACAGAAGATTTACCCACTAAGGTAAGTGAAAAAAAATGTAAATTGTGGCAAGAGGACAGAAGATTTACCCACTAAGGTAAGTGAAAAAAAATGTAAATTGTGGCAAGAGGACAGAAGATTTACCCACTAAGGTAAGTGAAAAAAAATGTAAATTGCGGCAAGAGCACAGAAGATTTACCCACTAAGGTAAGTGAAAAAAAATGTAAATTGTGGCAAGAGGACAGAAGATTTACCCACTAAGGTAAATAAAAAAAAATGTAAATTGCGGCAAGAGGACAGAAGTTTTACCCACTAAGGTAAGTGACCGAAAATATAAAGTGCAGCAAGAGGACAGAAGATTTACCCATTTAGGTCAGTGAAAAAAATGTAAATTGCGGCAAGAGGACTGAAGATTTACCCCTTTAGGTAAGTGACCGAAAATATAAAGTGAAGCAAGAGGACAGAAGATTTACCCACAAAGGTAAGTGAAAAAATGTAAATTGCGGCAAGAGGACAGGAGATTTACCCACTAAGGTAAGTGAAAAAAATGTAAATTGCGGAAAGAGGATAGAAGATTTACCCCTTTAGGTAAGTGACCGAAAATATAAAGTGCAGCAAGAGGACAGAAGATTTACCCATTTAAGTCAGTGAAAAAAATGTAAATTGCGGCAAGAGGACAGAAGATTTACCCCTTTAGGTAAGTGACCGAAAATATAAAGTGAAGCAAGAGGACAGAAGATTTACCCACAAAGGTAAGTGAAAAAATGAGGACAGAAGATTTACCCACTAAGGTAAGTGAAAAAAAATGTAAATTGCGGCAAGAGGACAGAAGATTTACCCACTAAGGTAAGTGAAAAAAAATGTAAATTGCGGCAAGAGGACAGAAGATTTACCCACTAAGGTAAGTGAAAAAAATGTAAATTGCAGCAAGAGGACAGAAGATTTACCCACTAAGGTAAGTGAAAAAATATAAATTGCGGCAAGAGGACAGAAGATTTACCCACTAAGGTAAGTGAAAAAAATGTAAATTGCGGCAAGAGGACAGAAGATTTACTAACTAAGGTAAGTGAAAAAAATGTAAATTGCGGCAAGAGGACAGAAGATTTACCAAGTAAGGAAGTATCTTTTTAAATCTGAAGCAAGAAAACAAAACACTCAATGGGGTTGATTAACTAAAGTGCGATAAATTTTATCGCACTATTTTTGTGTTAAAATAGACGCGATAATTAGCGTGCGATTCACTACAGTATTATCGCATGTGTTAAGTCGCGTATCGCATGCGTTAATTTTCACGCTGAAAAGAATACGAACGCATGATTCACAAACACTTAGGCGCGCTAAATATCGCATTGGTCTATGCGAAAATGAACACCTACTTCAGGCAGGCGATAAATTATAGAAAAGTACAGTTAATGAGTTTTTGGCAATAAAATATGGACTTAGCAGTGTTATTTATTCAAGTATGTGTTTTTTTACGAAATTTTACTAAAGTCTTGGCATGTATGTAATTTCGCTACTATAGCGGTAAATATTTAGTCGCCATAATATGCAGTACTATAGCGGTAAATATTTAGTCGCCATAATATGCAGTACTGTAGCGGTAAATATTTAGTCGCCATAATATGCAGTACTATAGCGGTAAATATTTAGTCGCCATAATATGCAGTACTGTAGCGGTAAATATTTAGTCGCCATAATATGCAGTACTATAGCGGTAAATATTTAGTCGCCATAATATGCAGTACTGTAGCGGTAAATATTTAGTCGCACAAATACATTACTAGGTATATTTTGGCAACTTGTTTGTCGCGACTTTGTAATCTCACGACTTGCGGACATTTTGTAGCGACTTTGTAATCTCGTGACATGTGCGACTTGCGGCCATTTTGTGTCATTGAGCCTGCAGTTACACTAGAGAGAGCATCATGCCTGGGGTTTCTGATCTGCTACCAGGGGAGAGGCGCTATATTGCAACCTTTTTCCTGTGCTCAGGATATGACTGCCACTGGGGCCCTTAGGGGTCCACGAGAGGAAGAGGGCAATCCTGCGCGACCTCCAAGACGGGTTGTGCGCCAGGTTTGCCCTTGATGTGGACCTCCGCCTGCTCCAGCGCATATGGTCGGACCTGAAGCGCAGGAATTCAGATCTGGTCGCTGAAATTGCAGAAGGTAATTATTGCCCATAACATATTTGCCATTTATTCTGTGTCTAAAATCTCCCACTTAATTTAAGCCATTTTTAGTTAGCTAAATTTTCTTAAATGCCCCCCCCCCCATTTTATTATCTCTAGCACTTCTTTTTTTTTTGTTACTTATATTTTTATTGTTTTTTTGGGTTTTTTTTTGCAAATAAACATTTATACAGCACCTCTCTAGCACTTCTGTGCTCTCCCGAGGCAAAATGTCGGCAGTTTTATGCTGCCGATTGCCGCGTGCATAATGTTGCGAAAATTAGCGTGCATGTAAAAGCGATAATTAGCGTGCATGCGAAAAATACCGCGTGTGCATTATTTAGCGCATAAATTATCGCGTGCAGTATCGCGCGTAAATTAGCGCAAGTGTGCTAATAGTGAATCGTGCAATAAGTTGCGAAAATTTAGACGCGATAAAATTTTCAACGCACGCTATAAATAGCGCACGTTATTTCGCACTTTAGTGAATCGGCCCCAATATGGCATTAGCTTTAAAGAGGCCGTTGACCTTTAAGTTGAGAATTATTTAATCTGGTTTTGGGGGTTACAGACCTCAGCAGACAAAAAGCCTGGAGTCTGTTCCTTGTGTCCCTTGCACACGCTTGGTGTGACTGGAGAGAAAGCATGGAGATTGTGCCTTATTGTTAAAGCATGGGTTTGGTTCTACTTTAAATCTTCGGGTTGAAAAGCTGCATTTACAGCAGACCAGAGAGCAAATGTTTCCTTATGAAAGAAAAAGAACAAATGAGCATATGAAATTATATATTCTTGCTATAAAATATTAGATTATTTAGTCATATAGGAGTCCCATATAAAGGTGTGAACTGATTTCATACAGTTCACAGAACTCTTTAAGTTGCCTCCTTCCATACTTATATTTCATACTAGGGGGTACAGGTATTGTTAGTACTTTGTTTGGGTCATTGAAGCACTGTAACAGCACGAATAAAGGAATACAATGATCAAATGCTAAAGCACTGCTAATATTGGGTGTTCTATTATTTTGACACTATTCAATGTGCCCTCCTGTGAGCAGACGTGTGTGTGTGGTCTCTGGGCTGTACCATTCCTCAGTTACATCTTGGTCATCCCCTTTAACTAGACATGCTGACCTCAGCATCCTTCATTACAGCTGAGAAATATGTGCTGTATAAGGCCAGCCTGGTTCTTCCGATAAGATTTAAGTGTTTTGTAGCAGCAGAGTGCACCTGTTTTGGTTTACCTTCAGCGCTTACGGCCGTGTAGTAATTTCCTTCTTATACATTACTTTATACTCTTTAAGAAACGTTGTACCCACTACCACTGCTATAGTGTTTTTAACAAGTTACATTTTATAAGCAAATTCCGCCACAGCATTATACAGTCTGACCCCATTTCTACCTCACACCGAGGGCTGGAATTAATGAGGTACAACAGGTCCGCCCCATAAGTGGCCCGGGAGAAACCTTGTTAAGCAAAGAGGGTTCCGCACACCATGCTCCGATCTGTGCCTGAGCAGGTCAGGGCCGAGCTGCCAGCAACATTAGAGCAGTTTCAGATCACGCTGGGGGCCAATGTGGAGGACAGAGTAGAGGAATGCGTGAGGGAAGCAGCGAGGTGCCTGTACAGCGAGCTACCTCACACCGAGGGCTGGAGTTAATGAGGTACAACAGGTCCGCCCCATAAGTGGCCTGGGAGAAACCTTGTTAAGCAAAGAGGGTTCCGCACACCATGCACTGATCTGTGGGGGGGGAGCTGGAGAATGATGGGGAGGATGATGGGGGGAGCTGGAGGACGTGTGGGGGAGCAGGAAGCAGCTGGGAGCGGGCCATAGTATGAGGACACTGGGGGAGGACCAGCAATGTTTTAGGGGCCCTGGGTTAGCTAGCAATGTTTTAGGGGGTCCCTGCCCTGGCACCAATGCAAAATGTAACCCCTGAATACCAATGTTTTAGGGGGGCCCTGGCTACCAATGTTTTAGGGAGTCCCTGGCTAGCAATGTTTTAGGGGGGCCCTGGCTACTAATGTTTTAGGGGGGCCCTGGCTACCAATGTTTTAGGGGGCCCTGGCTACCAATGTCTTGGTGTCCTTTGTACTGATGGGAGGGGTCACTGGGGGATGGGCCATTGGAGGCAGGGTATGGGAGGAGGGGGGCCCAGAAAATTTTGTTGTGAGGGGCCCTGTGATTTCTGATGGCAGCCCTGATTTAGGGGGTGTGGTCACAAAAATGGGCATAGTTAAAAAAATTACCATGCCGCATGCTGCATTTTTTTTGTCCCTCTTTACACTTGGGAGGTATGTTAAATTGCACCATGAAATAAATATATAAGACTTCAGCAGTCAACCCAGTCCAGACCTGAGCCAACCCCATTTCATGATGGAGCTAATAATCCAGTCCTGGATTTTTTTTGTCTAAATTCTACATGACACTAAATGAGAGCATGAAATAAAGTTTCAAAAAGGTTTGGAGTTGATAATTACCTTCGTTATGACATGGAGCTGTGAGGACGCTAAGTATGAATAAAGTCATAGAAGACTTAAGAACAAGTTCCTCCTGTACACTAGATGGCGGCAGACACTCTATATTTTTCTCTATGGTTGGGTCTCCATGCCGACAACCTGAAGCTGTCAAGGTCTTGCAGTCCAGAGCTTTTTGCGCATGCGCGGCGTGATTAAGGCGAAGCAATCTAGGCTGTGTCAGCAGAATCCCGGCAGCTTGCTAAGGCAGCCGGCAGCGTGCGGAGCCGGGACAGGGAAAGGTCGGGCTGGGACACTGTAAGATGAACTGCCGGGTGGTGTTAGTGGCGCTGAGCGCCATGTGCTGGTGTTGGCTGTGTGCGAGTGAGGATATCGTAGTCGGCTGCGGGGGATTTGTTAAGTCGGATGTGGATATCAATTACTCTTTAATCGAGGTGAGTGGAACTAGCTCTCGCAACTGCCTGAACTACAACTTTCTGCATACTTCCGACTGCTGGGGCCGTGCGGGAGCTGTAGTTCATCAGCGTGAATTGTCCGGGCTCTTGGGCCTTTAATCAGAGCTTTGGGGGAGGTCATGGGAGTCCATTCATTCACTTCCTGCTCCAGCACAGACCTACGTTTCAGCCTTTTCTTCAGTAGCCTTTGCCATTGTGAGTGTCCCCAGTCGCAGGTGCCGGTGCTGGCAAGAGACAGTCGCTCATAAACACTCACTGTGTATATTCATATGATCACTGCCTGTGCCATGAGCAACAGAATACTCACATGTCAATGTGTGCCATTACCCTTAACTGTTTGTGTGCTGTCCAAGCCACAGTGATGGCCAAAGCCAGCCTCTTTTTTCCAGCAGTGTATATTACTAAGTTATAATGGCATCAGACATTTACATTTACTTGCTTAGCTGGGCCCCCCTGCTGTCTGTTAGCTGCATCTCATAAGGGAGGGCAGGAGCTCCTGTGACTTCACGTTCTGCCCCCTACATATTCTTCCAACCAGTGGCCAAGGGGCAACATGTTACTCACCAACCCCTTGGATGTTGCTCTCAGTGGCCTCAAAGCAGGTGCTTATTTCTAAATTCCTGGCTTGGAGGCAAGTTTTAGTTAAGCATGTCTGGGCCCCCCAACACCTTAAAAGCCACCAGGCCCGGGACTGCCCCCCTTCACCATGCCAGCCCTGGGAGCAGGACTGGTTGGCGGGCCCACCAGGTTATTTTCCCGGTGTTCCGCCAGTCCAGTCCCACGCTGCCAGAATGTGGGAAGTCACAACAGTTTGTTTCCAACTGGCATCAATTGAGATTACAAGGAGTTGGTCAGCCAGCAGAATTAGGTAGATGCATAACATTGATCTGAAGGCCATAGAGGTGGTTATTTGCCATTTTGGCAATACATATTTTTTCAGCCATATTGTTTAATAAGGGCCATACTGAGCAACAGTATTCTGAACTTGGGTGCTATATTCAACCATGCAGATTTTACTCGTCTGACATGGGCTGATGCTGGACCAGTTACCCTTGCTGGAAGCATTGCTGGATCATCTTCATTGAGCACCACTGGTCGAGCCAAATTGGAGCTCTTTCTCTCTTTTCATGCCTTTGCATTTACATAGGTATGGTATTTGTAACCAGAATGGTTGGGACCTGTGATTTTTCTTTAATCAGGATCACCAAACCTTAAGTCAAATAAAATTAAAATGTAAGCTTTAAATAAGCACAATTATTTTTGTATTTTTTTAGATCAAATTATACACCAAGCAAGGTACCTTGAAATATCAGACCGACTGTGCACCAATAAACGGCTACTTTATGATTCCTCTGTATGATAAGGTGAGTGGCAGATATTGCTATGCCTCAGTATGAGGTACAGCTTATAATGTATGCAGTTTGTTTCAGCTGTTTATTTTGATGTATAAATTACAATTCATTGCTGCTATATTGTTTGCTTTTGATGAGACTTTAAGGATTCAAATTCTTTTTGCTTATTTAACATTGTTTTGATTGACTCCCTTGCCTTGCCACATGGCTTACAGTGATATGATCAGGTTGCTTTAGTTCTCCTGACACAGTTCCAAGACTATTTAGGAAATCAAATATATGTTTATGTTGAACCTGCCCATAACTGGTCTACATGTTGCTCCCACATGTGTTTATCTGGGAGTAGCTAGGATAAGCATCCACCATAAAACTCAATGTAAGTGGCATTTATCCTGCCACCACATATACTTTTTTTGCACCCCTGGGGAAGTAACACAGGGACAACATGTTTGCCCTCTGGTAGTTTGTGGTATTTTAAATTTTGCGCATGCAGCCTTGCCTGGCGTGTCCTTATTTATTTTTCAAATGTTTATTTCATTATTAAGTTTGCCTTCTGACATCAACTTAATCTAAAGTGTCAATTCTAGTTCTGCATCCATTTCTCTTCTTTATTCTTTTCACTTGTGGGCTAATGTTTATGGATATCCCACTGACCAGCCTGTGTTGTTAAACCAACATGTATGCCAAAATCGACTTCTGTGCCTTGGTTAAGCACCATTCTTTCCATATTGTGTATGCCAATTCACAGCACCCAAATGCCCTATGCTGAAATGCCTCCTTTTTGTGGCTGCTTGTGAGAATCCAAACTTTTTTGGGAATATAGGATAGTTAGGTGAGGGGTCTGCATACAGATCATTTCAGGCAACTTACTACAAGAAAAGCCACAGCTAGAACTGGATGTTCTGTTACAAAGCGGCTTGTATGAATATGCCTTTAAGTGTCTCTATTGCATTCTGTTGTGTTCTTCATGGCAATAGCCATGTTACAGAAGGGAATATGGCAGCTGAAGAGGGTCATTAAACTATAACCTTGCTCCTACTAGCAACAAAACACTAAGTGCAGCGGTGCATAAGGCATTTTGAATGCATTGCTTACTTTTGGGGACTGGCATTCAAATGACAGGTTGCCTTTCTGGTCTCTTTTCAATAGGAAGCACCACTAATTGTTCCTGCATTTTGGGCAGAATAGTTCAGGGCTTCCTATTGGTTGTAAACGCTGACCCCCAAAGTGAGACTTGCATAACTGCATATCGCACAGAATGACCATTTTTAATTAATCTGCAAAAGAAAGCAACTGACGCTTAACTGCAGTTCTTTTTCAGATGACCAGGGTGTTAATGGTTCTGGCCTGCATTATTCCTTCTGAAATATTCTGGTCGTGGTGCAAACAGTGTTGGGAAACATTCTTTAAGTAAATCCTCTATTTACAGTTACATGACTGTGTTGCATTTAAAAAAATAATAAAAAAAAAGAACTCTGTGTAACTATGATTGTTGTCTAAATTTGCGCCTTTATTTTCTTCCAGGGGGATTTTGTTCTTAAGATTGAGCCTCCCCTAGGGTGGAGTTTTGGTAAGTAGCTGCTTGGTACTAATAGCTGCTTACAGATCCCTAAGGTACTGTGTGTGTCTGTGTTTTACATTCCCAGGCTTCTCCTATTTGCATTCGTTAGATGTCATCAGGAAATGCCATGGGACTGTATATGCCCTGTGTGCTGTGTTCCGTTCTGTGATAGTGATGGCTAACCTGTTGTGCTTGAACTGCAACGCCTAACCCTTTGACTAGTGGTGCACACACAAGTCAAGTTCAGCACCAGCTTAAAGGGGATGTAAAGGCAAAAAACAATATTGCAAGTACTGATTATAAACCTAAAAAAAACATATTTGCAATGTACTTCAATAAGATTTTTTTTACTGTTTAAAATAACTGATTCCATGCAGCTGACTTCATTGTTCATCTCCTCTTTCCTCTGGAGCTGTGTACAGCAATCTTTTCCCAGCTGGTCAGCCAGACTAGAAAGAAAACTACCAGCGCTGCTCTGCATTACGAAGGACAGGGTAGCAGAGTGGGGTTGTTTCATTTGTTTATCGTTGAAACTAATCTCGGTGAGAAACAACCCTGCTTTGCTTTCCTGCCTTTCGGAATGCAGAGCAGCGCTTTATAGTCGAGCTGAGAAAGGATTCCTGTATGGAGCTTCAGGGGGGAGAGGAGATGAACAGTGATGTCAACTGCGTGTGATTCTAACTTGTAAGCCAACATAACATCAGTTTCAGATGAGAAGGTTGGTGCTTTAATGTGGTTCCCATTGGTGGTTTCAGGCCTCTTAATGCTGCTTTTGTAGGCAGGTAATTACACAGCAGGCAGATTGCCCGAGAATCACCCTGCGTGCTATAGACCTTAATGTGATTCTGTAAAAAATATTATTAGTGCTACTTTTGTTATTACATTTTACATGTGACAATATATTTTGCAGCACTATGCACAAATAGGGTCACATGACAACCAGCATACTGATACAGTGTCTGCAAGAGCTGAAAAACAAATAACCAAACAACTAAAACATATAAACATTTGTTATATTAAATATTTATATTAGATTTTTTTTCAAAGCTTTGTTATATTTAATTATGGATGCACCAAATCCAGGATTCGGTTTGGTTTTTGGCCAGGATTCAGGCTTTTCCGGCAGGGTTCGGTTTTGGCCGAATCCATGGCCCTGGCTGAATGCCTTGGGATGGGTTCGGCCGAACCTGAAAAACTGGGTTCGGTGCATCCCTATATTTCATTTTTTTTATTTTTGTTTATTTTGTTTTTTCTTTTAGTCCTGTAGTCTAGTTAGTCCTGCAAGTGATCCTGTAAGTGGTGCACTCAAATCACAGGTGCTGTTAAATAGGTAATATACCACAAGCTGTGACACCCTTCTCTCCACCATAGATGCCAGAATATCTTCTGGAAAATGAAGTATAGTCAGATAGTATATTTTGGAAGTTGTATTCTACCAGACAAAACTTGTAAATCTATAATACAGCAAGAACTTGTTGTTAGCTTAGGAACTTTGACTCTGAATGTATAACATGTTTTTTTTTTCATGCCTCCCACCCCCTCCCCTCTTTCTTCTGTACCCCTCCCCCCCTCCCTGTTAAAACTGAAAAATAAAGAATATAAAAAAAAAATAGGTAATATACCAGAAAAGTTATGTAAAGATGCACGTTGGAACTTCGTAATACAGTGAAGAATTCAAAATGTATTGGTCTATTATCGGTATGTGTATAATATAATATAACACTAGTGTGCTTGTTTCTGCAGAACCAACAAGTGTCCCACTTCATGTAGATGGGGTTAATGATATTTGTACAAAAGGAGAAGATGTCAATTTTGTTTTCAATGGATTTTCTGTGAATGGAAAGGTAATGGAAAACTAAAGAGGAATGCCGTGGTTAAAGGTAGCAGAATATGGCATAGTATGATATGTGCTACACACTATTGTGTCTGCGCTGTGTCCCTTTTCTAGGGAGAAATCATAATCAAAAAAACACGTCTTAGAAAGGAAAACCTTCCTTACTGGTCTACCAGTAATTTAATTTTTCTGCTGTTTTTTTAAATTATTTTTAGTCTCTGTAAATTATAAAATTAAATACAGGTATGGGATTTGTTATCTGAAAATCCATTATCCGGAATGCTGCAGGAAGGAAATATTTATTTTAAGCAAATTTATTTTTTTTCTGTCGTAATAAAACAATACTTTGTACTTGATAGTAACTTAACTGCATAAATAGCAAAAATAGGAAAAAGATGTTGTGTTACTGCAGTATAACAATATTAACATTAACCTGAGTGGTTTGTTAAAACTTAACATCATGAACAAACCCACAAGACCAATGTCTGACTTGAGAAACCAATATATACATCATTATAAATACACCATAACCCTGAAAACCATCATGTTCCAGGAAAGAAGGATCCCTCCACTGATCTAGAGTTGAAAAGTTAATCACAATTAAGCAATGGGGCTTCCAGTAATTAAACCAGTTAACTACTTGCATATTATTAGCATAACCACTCTGACTTCATGTGTACAGACTCATAAGAATTAATTTGTGTAAAGAGCCTGAGAGAACAATTAGATAATACACTACAAACAAAATATATATAACTTGCAACTTCATGTGTCTTACACACATGAAAGAACCTTATGTGAAACAAATGGTACAATCTGGCCATTATAACCTGCTGGCAATCTGGGTGGCTTAAAATAGGGTTCTTGGTTAAAATTCACATAATATGAACACCTCAAGAGTTTTGTATATGACTTTGCACAATTCCTTAACTCATATCGAGGTATCTAATGTTGCTATAATAAGTGGTATAAATGATGTTCTCTTTGTATCTTTCAGGTGCTCAGCAGAAATCAAAATATGGGTCCTGTTGGAGTTCAGGTTGCTATGAGGAAAGCAGGGAGCAGTGTGAATTTACAGACTACAGTAACACAAGTGGGAGGAAAGTGAGTTGTAAAGCGATTGAGTTAGTGGTTGGCCTTTTTCCCATATAAATAATTTTGTTGAAAACCCTCAAATGGCTTTACTTGCAGGATTCCTCATCTTGTTCACCAAATCATTTAAAATAAAGGATCCTTACAAATGAGTAACTAATGATCTTTACTACATTCCCACTGGCCACCATGGGGCGGGGCCAAGTATGGGTCGGGGCCTCTTTGTGCAGTGATCATCTGATTAGTTTGTGATGCTCTAACCCAATCTTTCTTGGTTTCCTGTAGGTTTGCTTTCACCAAGGTGCTCCCTGGTGAATATGAAATTTTTGCTTCTCACCCCACCTGGACACTAAAACAGGTAAGTTGTTTTATCCACCAGCTAGTTCATTAAGGGTAATTTCAGGCTGGGGCTGTTGTGAGCATTATAAACTCAACATCCCACAGAACACAGTGCCTGAAACAGCCCCTCATACATTGGAATTGCCTGTCAAACACTGAGTACTTCACTGTTAATCCAGGGGGTCTCTGTCACAGATTTCTTTTTATCAGCTACATAAAATTGTGGTGCATATAGTACTCGGGCCATTCAGAGCATATTTATAGCATGTTTTAATGTTCTGGCAAAAAAAATGTCGGAAAATGCTGCATTTATTAAAATTGTGTTTTGGATCATTAGTCTTTTCATTAACTCCTTGTATTGTACTTTAGGCAACAACTATGGTGCAAGTAACCAATTCCAACGCACAAGCTGCTAATGCACTTATAGTTGCTGGTTATGATGTCTCTGGGTCTGTTCGCAGTGATGGAGAACCAATGAAGGGTGTTATGTTTTTGCTTTTTTCTACAACAACCAAAAGTGAGGTACAACATTTAAAAATGTTCCTTGTTTATAACGTTTTATATTCTAATTGGGCTTATATTCTATTTATTACTCTAAAATAGTAAGGCACAGGTTATCTGTCCAGCTTAAAATGTAATCCTGTTTAAATCCTTGGCAACATTGCAGAGTATTAGAGACCACCCTAACGGTTATGTTTTTATATAACAATGTTGTGTGCTTGGCCTTTTGGAGTCTTCTTTTCAGCATATTTTACATGCACATAATCACATTTTTCCCTTTAGGATATTTTGGGGTGTGATCTGTCCCCAGTTGAGGGCTTTCAGGGAAAAGATGAGTCTTTATCATACTTGTGCCATGTCACATCCCAAGAAGATGGCTCTTTTACATTCCTGTCATTACCAAGTGGGGATTACAGTGTGGTGAGTAGAGAGACTTTTCTGGAACAGTATGCTGTTCTGCCTGTACATATGCTGCTCTCAGCAATTGTTTAACGAACCATCTGCTTTTCAGCTAAGATTTAGCTACTTATCCATGCTGGAGGTGGACGCTTGAAGCTTTCTTAATCAAAGAACCTGTTATGGGCCTGCATTAATAGGGCTTACATAATTTGGTGGGGCGGGGTTATGCTTCTGTTTTGTATGGGATTTTTTGCTGAGAATAAACAAACATCTGTGATTATGACAAGCGTCTAGGCAGTGGCGTAACTATACATTTCTGGGCTGCACTGTGATATCATTTAAAACCCCCCTAAACTTAGGGAACAAAATTATTTTAATGAAACTGCTTATCAGTTATTATTTCTCTGGGCCTCTTATTTCTCCTAGACCCACTAGCAGTCATAGGATCTGCTTCCTTTGTATTTTTATGCTCTTGCCCTTAGTTACTTCCTAAACAGGCGTATTGGAATCCTATAGTATCCTGAGCAGCTTTGATCACAAGATTGGTCTGTCATGTGGCCAGAGCTGGCTATTTTTTTGTGATGCTTTGGAGTAAGAACAGCGGCATTGTAAGTGGAATTTTAAAGGACATCTAATAATTAACCAGATCCTGCTAGTAGCTCCCCACCATCTTTTCTGCTGATTTTCTTTGCATGCTCTGTGCTGCTGTCACTTACCTGAGCTTAGGGACCGACACACAATATATTGTATTTACAAAATATAAATGTCACAGTTAGTAATTTATTTAGAATCACATTACATGGTAGTTCTAAAACCAGTGCAATTACAGGTATGGGGGACCCCTTACCAGGAAATCCGTTATCCAGAAAGTTTTTGAATTTAATCAAATCATTCACTTTTTTTAAAAAGTATTTCCTTTTTCTCTTTAATAATATAACAGTATCTTGTACTTAATCCCAGCTATGATATAGTTAATCCTTATTGCAGCCAAAATAATAATATTGGGGTTAATTGCTGTTTAAATAATTTCTTAGTAGACTTAAGGTATGGACATTCAAATTACAGAAGCACTCGTTATCTGGGAAAACCCCATGTCCCGAGCATTCTGGATAACAAGTCCCATACCTGTAGCATCAGAATTTAATAATGAGCCCTGTTACATCAGCTTATATGACAGGCCAAACCCATTTTCTGTTTGATAATTTGCAATAGCCCCTATGCTTGGCTTCTCAACAGCCACCCAGAGCACACTGAGCTTGTGAGTGTCTCAGACACTTTCCAAGATGGTGCGCTAATGTGACAACTGTAAAGACCTGGATCATTGCTGCTGTTGAGATCAGAGCCAGGCCAAGCCTGTTGGGCGCCCTAGGCAACCCGGACAACCACCTGGCACTGCTCCATTGTGTGCTCCCTCACTCCTCTGTGGCTTGCATGTGCAGTGATACTACAGGGGGCTGGGGGGAGCATGCAATGGAGTGGCACCCGGCTGACTTGTGTGGGGAACGAGGTCTCAGACTAGGGATAGGCAAGCGAAGAGGTATGTGCCTAGTGCCCCCCCCCATTGGTTGCGCCCTTGGCACATTCCCTATTTTCCCTTAGTTCTGGCCCTAATCGAGATACTAAAACTTTAGGCTAGTGCAGTAAGTTCAGTATACAAAGTGTACAATGAATGAGGAATTAAGAATTGCCTTCTCTGTTTTTGTTGGCAGATTAAGTTTTCTTTTTTTGATGGGTTTGTATATGTCAGGTCATTTAACTGCTCTTAAATAGTTATAACATTCCTTTAACCGTTGTTTTTTGTAGAACCCTGCAGGCATTCTAACATTATTATTTAGTAGAGGGGATGTTTCAATAGGGTGAAGACACAAAGAGCTACTAGTAGCAACTACTTGTCATGGCTACTAAAATAGACAATGCTGATCATTTACTGATAACTGTCTCTACGTCTGTTTTAGCAGAGGTAATTCTCAGTATAGTCAATGGCAGGGTATTATCTGGGGTTTAGTAGCCATGACAAGTAGCTGCTACTAAGTAACTCTGTGTGTCTTCACCCTTCAGTCATTGGGTAAAATTTCTTTTTAGAGCTCCTATGGCTGCTCCCACTGATAAGTATGGGTGCAACTATGTAGATAAATTTTGTGCCCATATACGTCACATTTATAAGACAATAAATTGAATGCTCACTCCTTAGTTGCAGTTGGAAGAGTTATTTGCACAGTACTGTCTTTGTAAGCCTGTATTCAATTAAGTAATTCATCTTTATAGTCTACAGTATGGTTTATGTATTTTATTATTTGTTTTCTTTTTTTACTTGCCCCCTCTCTAGGTTCCCTATTACAGGGGAGAAAGAATTACATTTGATGTTGCTCCATCCAGACTGGATTTTTCTGTGGAACATGACAGCTTAAAATTAGAGGTAAAACTATTCTTCTATTCTACTATGTCTTCAACATTTGTGACTTCTATTCTTTACTTTAGCAATTAAAACAAGTGATAGGCCTATCACAATAATGTTTTTTTATATTTTTCATTTTGTGAAACCAAAAAAAGAGACGATTAAACAGACATGTCTAGAACTTACAACCAAAGTTAGGTACAATTGTTTACATCATATCCAGAGTGGCATTTCCAAAGCAAGCTGAACCCACTTTTGGAGTGTAAGAGAATTTATAGAACATAATAGAGTGTAGAAGTGTTCTAGATTTTTGTAAGGGCGTGGTCTCGTCTGTTATACCCAATAAACAGGTCTCGGGAGATCTAATTCTGGGAAGGAATAGACATCCCTTAATGTAGCGTGTGACTTCCGGCCATTAGGTTTTATTTAAATGTTTTTCCTTTTCATATATTTCCCACACATTCGGTCTGTGAGCAGGAGGTTTTAGTTTAACTATGGCAACAGCCATATGGAAGCAAGCAGCTTTTTTTTTTTTTTTTTTTTTTTTTTTTATTATATATATAGTTCTTTGCACATGATGTATGGATACTATTTTACTGCTCTGTCTGATTCCCATAATGTTAATGAGGGTTATAGTCTTTGTGCATAAGTGTTGAAAGTTTCTCTGTTGTCAGGTTGAATATTTATTTGTTTATTTATTGTTAGCCTGTTTTCCATGTTATGGGCTTCTCTGTGACTGGAAGGGTTTTAAATGGACCTGAAGGGGATGGAGTACCTGATGCAATGGTAACTCTCAACAATCAGATGAAAGGTAAGGCACACGTTAAATTAACCTTATATTATTGATGTTATGTTATAAAAAAATAGTGAAGCTGAGTCTTCAGCTGCATACAGTGCCTGCAAATAAAGCCTTACTTACCTTTTATTTCTTTCATTCAGATTTCGCTTTTTCTTTTCTCTCACTTTCTGCCATTCTTACACTTATTTTAGTTATTTTGCTCTTCCTTGCCTTCATTTTCAGTTTTTCTTTCTTTTGCTTTTCTTTGTACTCATTTTGTTAGTTTTTCTTTTTTTTTATTCTTGTTTTAGTTCTCATCTGTTTCCTACTTTTTTTGCTCTCTTTTTTTTGTTTGCTCTCACTCTTTTGCTCTTTTTACACTTATACTTTTACACTTTACTTTACTGTTATTGTTGCAATCAGCCACATAAATGGCACAGAGATACAAAATAGTTATGGTATTTCCTCTATAATAAGGTTCAAATGTAAAAAGGTATTTTGTTATCACCCTAAAATATACTTGCTTTCCAGTTGTAACTAATGCTGATGGATCCTTCCGTCTGGAAAACATGACAGCTGGTACATACAGTATAGATGCCCAGAAAGAACATATTTACTTTGATACACTGACTGTAAAGATTGCACCAAACACGCCGCAGCTTGCTGATATAATAGCCGCAAGGTAAGAATAATTGGCCGTAATGTGGAGTGCTTATTGTTTATCCCATTAGTAATTGCTATAAAATATATTTAATTATAAAATTATGGACTTATCCCTATACTTCATTTCAACCCACAGCCAACACTGGGCTAACTTGTACTGCTATTATCTTTTATTTATCCAGCATTGACGTATTCACATTCCTTTAGAAATCTGTTGAAGTTTTATTGTAAAGCTCATCAATAAACACCAACCATGTTTATAACACTTTTTTTTTTTATATATATATAGATTCAGTGTATGTGGGCAGATCACTATTACACATTTTCCAGAAAATGTCAGACAGTTCAGTAAATATAAAATGACTCTAACCCCACAAGATAAGGAAAGGAATCCTGTTCTTACTACAGAATCTGACTCTCAAGGAAACTTTTGCTTTCAGGCTAAAAGAGGATCTTACGATTTACAGGTACATCATTTACTTTCCTCATCTATTATATTAATTCATTGTATGTATTTAAAAACAAAATCTACTCTTAAGAGGGTTTCTAAGGAGCTAAATAGTACAACTAATGGAGCCAGAAAGGGATTCTTGCATTTGTTAGTGTGGTTTGCTTTGAGATACAGACCTGCATCCTTCATTGAAAGGACACGTATGTGAACTTGTAGTATAGTTACTAAACTATACTAGATGCAGGAAAAGGTGATGTACCATGTTAGCCAGTCAAAAATGTTTACCCTTTTGAAATAAAAAATAACAAAAGTTGTATAAAGGTGATACCTTTATTGGCTAACTATCTTAGTTAGTTTTTATTAAACTATACTACAGGTACCTTTTCAATAGAGTGCCCTTTCAGTTTATTTTCCAAATAAGCCCATAAAGATCTGTTTTGCTTCCGGGAAAGTCTAAACATTTCCTGTAATGTTGATAAGGTAAGAAAATTTGTGGGTTGTTCAGCTGCAGCAATCACTCACTGGAACAAGAGGGTGGGTTTAGCCCCCCAAAACACTTCTAATCTGCTCTTCCTAGGGGCCTGAATCAACAGCGTTGCTAGTTACAGGCCAATTCCTTTTAACTAAATGACCAGCACTTGGGCACTTAGTGTGCCATGACTAAGATGGTTTAGATGTTGTACATGAGCAAGAAAATAGGCAAAATCACATTGAGCCGCTGTTTCCATTGCAGTTTATTGGCACTTGGGGAATGGGCTTAAGTGGTATTTAATTGCATTCCCATTTATAAGGCTTCTGAGCTTTATTACCCTTTATACAATAAGTTAATGTTTTTTTTTTGACAAGCTGGCAAACATGATTTGTTACTACCACTCCATTCCACCACATCTGATACTGCTGCAAAAGGCTGAGAGTATTATCTCCTATAGGTCACAGATGTCTCTCTTTACGAGTCTTCCGCAGCAAATTAAACCCAATTATCTAGTCCTAGTGCAGCAGCAGCAAGAGTTACATTCCATCTTTTGCTAATCTGCTCCTAGCAGCTAGAGAAACTTTATAGCTGAGGTGAAGATGCTTCAGCATGACTGGCCTTCCCCTCCGGGACCACAGGAACCGATTGAGGGCAGGTTTCTGCGCTTTTGGGGGCTTTGATTCAACACTTCTGATGCCTGGGTGTGCAAAATAGTGACAGAGGGTTACCATCTAGACCTTTCATCCAACCCTCCTCACAGGTTTTTCCTGTCCACAATACCCGCTGACCCCTGTCAAAGCTCTAGCATTCCAAAACCGATTACCACCAGTACTTGAGGTTCACCTTCTCCAACCACCATTACCAGTTTGCTGCACTGCTGTCCAGCATAGCTTCGGCCCCAAGAGTTTTCATAAAACTAATGGCAGTCACACTGCCGATGTTGAGGCTGCAGGGAATATCGCTCCGTACCTAGACGAATTCCTTCGCAAGGCCAACTCAGTACAAGGAGTCCAAGTGAATCTGGGACGTGCAATCCACCTATTACAGCAGGTTCGATGGATGATCTACTGGGGTCTAGAGTTCGACATGCTATCGTGGAGATTGTTCCTTCCATGGGACAAACACAGACAACAGAAAAAATACGAAGTCTGACACTTTCCTGTCAAGGATCATAACCTGGGCGGAACAGAACTATGTACTTTGATGGGCATTCACCTTCTGGGAGTGTCCAAAGTACAAGCAGACATTTTCAGCTCAAACCTGATAGACCTGCAAGAATATGAATTATACCACAAGGTGTTCCAGGGGCCAACAAGAGATTGACCCCATGGCATCCAGAGTCAGTCACAAAGTCACGCTGTTCTTTGCTTGCTACCATAACATGCTGGTAGAAGGAATCAGCACCATTGCACAAACCTGGAGGTTTGACCTTGTATACAGTATGTGTTCCCCTTGCTTTCCGTGCCCCCCAGGGTACTCAAGAAGATTCGACAATCAGACCTGTGAGTGACTGTAGTGGCACACAGAATCTGGGAAACTTATTGGACCTGATGTGAAGATAATAAACTTTTCTTTGAGGACCTGTCTGTCCCTTCTATTCTCTCCTCTCTGCAAAGAGGTCTGGACATAGGCCTACAACTCAGCTCCCTCCAGGTACAAGTTTACAATCTTGTTCCAACACAGATGGTGCTTGATGAAAATGTCAAATCTTTTCTGGCAGGGAGTTGCCCATGTAGCCCCTCCACGGTGACCACCCGCTCCCATCTGACCTGAGTCTCTTGTCTCAGGGAACTCATGTGACCCTCAACTGTTGGTGTTCCATAAGGACAAGGCCATCTTACAAACGAAACATTAATTCCTACCAAAAGTAGTATCGTCCTTCCACCCCTGTGCCCAGACCCTAAGAATGCTAAAGAAAAGTGACTTCACGGGCTAGATGTTGTCCACGCACTCAGGATCTACATAAAGTGTACTCAGTTGATTTGTCAATCAGATACCCTCTTCATCATTTTATTGGGTGTGTAAGCTGGCCAGCCGGCCTCTAAGACCACCATATCCAGATTAATTAGGGAAGCAATCCATAGGGAGTATGGGCTGAAGGGGAAGTCGCCTCCCTTTCGAATTCGGGGCCCACTCCACGAGGGCAATGGGGGCCTCTTGGGCCTGGCGTAATTGAACCTTACCCACAGTTCACATGTTCACTATTTTCTACCGCCTGGACACCATTTGGCTGGCATGGTTTTACCAGCAGTGGTCCATACCTAAGGGCTGGCGTATGTAGTCCTGTTGTCCTCCCTGTTTTTGGGGCTACACCACTGTAAGCTTATAATTTGAAAATACACATGATTCACAATACACTATATCACATACACAATATCTACATCACACAGTACATCACACAGTGATTGATATGTTAGTGTGCCTATACTGATAAGCTTTGCATTATGGCGTATAAGGAGCAGTGGGGTAAGGAATACCTAAATAAACAAATAATGAACATGTTAACTAGGAGTCTCTTCTTTTGAAAAAGAATTCAGTGAAATGTTATTATTTTGTAATGTATGTAGTACCACTGAAATCTGTCCTCACATTGTGCCTTGCAGGTTACTGTCCCAGAACATGATGCCAGAGCAGGCCTAGCAATCAAACCAGCAGTATTTTCTGTCACTGTGGTAGACAGACCTGTCATGGACATTTCTTTTTCACAGTTCATGGCATCAGTTTCTGGCAAAATATCTTGCTTGGGTATGTAAACATAAATTATATTGGTTGCAAAACCATAATCATTAAGGTAGAAAATATAAAGTGAAATATAATGTTTTCTGTGTGTGCTGCGATAAGTCTGCTTTTCATAGGTAGCCTAGTCAGAACGCCCAATTAGCCATATTATTTCATTCTACTGTTTAGATAAAATACAATTATAAATGATAAAATGATACTCAAATTTATATTAGTGCATCAATCCATTATTAAACCTCAGTAGGCCATTTGATTCCTGCAGACTAGAAAACTGTGGATATAGTTGTCAGTCCCATCTGTGCTTCCCAATTGTGCCAGCTGCTCTCTTTATATCACTGTACTGTTATAAAGATGTAATTGTCCGTGATGACTCTTTCCCAGTTCATTGATATGCAATTTATGCTTTGCATTCCAACGCAGCCAGGACATGCTTATTACATGCATCTGTTCTTAGAAGCTGTTAGGCTTATAGCATTCATGTCATTTTTTGTTCTTTAGATACTTGTGGTGATCTGACTGTAACATTACAGTCTACAACTCGCCAGAGAGATAAGCGCAGTGTGATGGTTTCTGGGAAGGCTGATAATGTGCCTTTTAATTTTGAGAATGTTTTACCTGGAAAGTATAAAGGTATGTTATACGCAGTATATACAATGTGAATTTAAAAAGAATGGTCATTAGCAATGATATAATATAATATAAGGACCACAACAACAGCTTGAGAAAACCATGACCTCATGAGATTTTATACTTCTCTGATAAACATTTGGCTGACCCCCAGAAAAATATAGTTGAGTAGGCAGTCATTATTGTCCCATACATGGGCCAACTCAGTCTAATCAGCAGCTACTCTTGGCCTGTTTATAACCAGAATAACACCGGCAATATTTATACCAATATTACCACCCACGATTTTTATTGGTCTGATTGGCAGCCTTTACAGTGTAATTTATATGTGTATATATTTGAAATGTCATAATTTGTGGGCAAAAGTAAAATGTTGTGTTTCCAAACCTCTGATTTATAGTTTTTCTTTGTAACCACATAAAACACTTTCGTCCTTCAACCTTCTACCAGCTGGTAGTGCTGTTCAGCTGAGCGCCTGCTCTGTCCATCTGCCTCCCATGATTTATGCATTCCATTTTATATAACAAATTTTTATTCTGCTAATGCTGTGCTTGACACTTTTTTATTTTGTGCAACATTTAGTGAGCATCGTTCAGGAAGACTGGTGTTGGAAAAATAAATCCTTAGAGTTTGAAGTAGTAGAAGAGGACATTGTTGGTGTAGAGTTCCGGCAAACTGGTTTCATGCTCCGATGTTCCCTATCACATGCAATAACACTTGTGAGTGTAACAATAAATAGCACTTTCCTACAGGGTTGATTTTAATGCTACTGCACATTATTACACACTGAGTTCCAAAAAATACCGTCACCTCCTCCCACACACAACTTTTGAAATGCATTTATGTATAATTGTACATTTATGTATAATTTCAGGAACTCATGACGTCAAACTTAGTACATAATAGGTAGCTAGCAAAGGGACCGTTCATCTACTCCCTGTGTTTAGAGAGCGCAAGGTGTTCTTGCACTTGGTGCTTACTCCTACACAGAATGCTCATGTGTTGCTAGTACAACAGTACAGAGTATACTGAATAACTTTTACTATTTTTTTTTTTACAAGCTTTATTTATCATTTTCTAAAACAGGGAAAGGAGGTTACAGAAGTAAAAAGGAGTACAAGTAGTTTTACATGCATCACTAGAATACACTCAGGGCATAGTTACATAAAGCTCACAGTCCATCATTCCTAAGGTCAATTATTCAGGTTACAAGATATATCATAGTGCTCTCCCGCACGTTTAGGTTGTCGTCTCTATCAATTTATCCCATATCTTATCATTCTTAGTAGGACCTTTATCTAGGTATGTCAGTTGTATGAGGGGGAGATTATATTGTATGAGGGTAAATCACTTTACTTTTGGTAGCTGGGTTTACCCCCATCTATGACATTATTACTGCTTTCCTGGCTTAGTACAATAGTGGCCACCACAGATCTCATAATGGGAAATCACTGGTCCATTTGTTGTTTGCAGTATGTAGGTATCTTAAGTATCTTAAGTAAGACCATAACTTTAAATCTCCCTTATGTTGCATGTTTTATTAACCAGGAATTTTACCAGGATGGAAATGGACCAGAACATGTTGGTGTATACAATTTATCAAAAGGGGTCAATAGATTCTGCCTCTCAAAACCAGGTAATTGTTCCTGTCATATACATTTATACTGGCTTTATACACTGTTGCCTGACCTTTACACCAGGGCTCATTGCACATGGGGATCTTCCTGGTGATTTCATTTATTTATTTTTTACTTTAAATTATTCCCATGACAAAAAAGGCAAAGATGAATTTGGGGCATTGCAAGAAAAGTTTGACATTATTATTTTTATATTTGGTTTAATTACAAGCATTGACTTGAAGTCTTATTCATGGATTTCTACTTTTTTTAGGTGTTTACAAAGTCACGCCACGCTCATGTCATCGATTTGAACATCCATACTACACATATGATACGTAAGTATACTGTTGTCTATAACTACACCAGATTTTTTCTTTGTAATGAATGTTTTAATGAATTAATCTTTCTCCTAATTAGATACTACAATAAACAGAAAATGTCTTTCTGTGAAACAAAGATATAACTGTTAAGTAGCAAGATGAAGAACAGTCATATTAAAAGCAGCATATAAAACATAACTATTATTAAGTTATGAAAGCAAATATTACTGCCTGCATATTTGTCTGCCGGCTTTAGGAAAGGCATTGCCAATAAACCTTAAATTAGTGCACCACTAGGCACTGCAATAGACTGTTCTGTTCTTTTTAAGCTTGTTAAAAATAGCTCTGCTGGCAGAATCTTTTCAAATCATTTTTAAAAAATGTAATACCTACAGGAAGGAAAGCAAGCAATTTGGCTTCTTTAATGTCTTCAAGCAGTACTGTCTGTTTAGCAATTTTTCACCAAATATCCTGCGGTTAGGCCAACTGACAGGGCCCATACACAAGCAGATAAGCTGCAACCTCAGCCTGAAGAGGCCGAATCGGCAGCTTAAATCTGCCCATGTATGGCTACTTTATGAGTTTGACTTTGTTTTACCTGCTCCTTAATTATTGAAACTATATTTTAGCAACTTTTCAATTGGTCTTCATTTTTTTTTCTTTTTATGGTTTTTGAATTATTTGTATTTTTCTTCTTTCTTTTTCCAGCTGTCAAATGGGGGTCACTGACCCAGCAGCCAAAAATGATAGCTTTGGGACTACAATTTTGTTAGTTACTTTTTTATTACTTCTCTTCTCTGTACCTTAGCAATCAGACTGCTGCTGGAGAGCTGCAGAACAAAAAGCCAAATAATTCAAAAGCTATAAAAAATGAAAACCAATTGATAGTAGTCTTAAAAATGAACGTGTACATCATACTAAAAGGTATTTTTGAAAGGTGAACCACCCCATTAAATCATAAACGGTGCCCTGAGATTTATTTTATTTTAGGGCTCTCAAGCTTCCTAAGTGCTCCACAGACATCTTTTGTATGATATGGTTTTTTTAAAATTCTATGGGGCATCTTCCTGACACTTATTCTTTGTATTAGTTTATTTTTATGTATGTATATACTGTATGATCCCCTGTCTGTTCTATAAATGCAATGATATGGGTACATATAATCTTTCTCAAGGATGTAGTATATTGTCCATTACACTGAAAGATTTGGACAGCTCTTTGCTAAATGTTCAGTAAATGTTGTTTTTGGTGATCCTTTAAATTCTTTCTTCCATTAAAGTCAGCAAGTAATGAAGCTCTATTTTTAATTTAACAGTTCATCCCCAAGCATTCTAACACTGACTGCAGTAAGACATCATGTCCTCGGGGCAATAACAGCAGATCAGCTAATGGACGTGACTGTCACGATTAAGTGAGTACAACTGACAGTTTTACCTGTTTTAAATTGGTAATAGGGACACTGCCCATGATGCATGTTGTATATTATTGGACAAAGAGCAATTTTGAATTTTTTTTCTGAACTGAAGCAGCTTATGGGCAAATTTGTTGAAAGCTCTAATCATTTGAAGAGTACGAGTATCAGTTTAATCATAGAAACTCTGAGTTGACTGGCTGTAAGAAATTTTTGATGTAGGGCCCAAGAATACCTGCGATGTTCGGTTTCATGTACCTGCTAAAATGCTGTTTCTGATGCTAATTGCACTAAGCTGCCATCTTATGAGAATTTGAATTAATTACTTATCAGCATTGTATTGCGACACTTATATTCTTTATATTGTAAGTCTGTCCCTAAGCTCATGTAACTGACAGCAGCACAGAGCATGTGCTCTAAAGAAGATGGGGAGCTTCTGGGGGTATATTCAGAGGCACAGATCTTTACTGCTAAAGGGCTGTGGTTGCCTTGGGCTGGTACAGAATCTCATAACTTAATGTGCAGCATTTCTACCCTACTTCTTTATTAAGCTTTAGTTCTCTTTTAAGACTGTGCAATTTGAAGGTCTAGTCAAATGTAAAGAAACTATGAAAGGAGCACCACATGACCTAAAAACCTCAGGGAATGTCTGCCCTTACATTTGTACTCCTCTAACCTGTGCCTTTGGGGGAACTTACAGATCTGTAAGGGAAAGGAATTGAATCTTTATCCACAGAGATTTAATCAATATGTCTGCTACCACAAAGAATGGTGTGCAGATGTCCATCTGCACCTATAATTATTGCGTTACACTTTCGTTTTTCAGTTTTAGGGTGATAATGGTATCTACTGCTTCTGCATATGGCATGGAATAGTTTTGATATATTGTAATATTGTATAACTCTTCTTTTTCTCTGTTCAGATCCTCCATAGACAGCGAACCAGCTCTTGTTTTAGGTCCGTTGAAGTCTGTTGAAGAGACACGTAGGGAACAGCAGATGGCAGAAATTGAAGCACGGAGACTGGAAAGAGAGAAAGCAGGTTCAGAAGATGCTGAATCTCAGCCTCCTGTTCAGGAATTAGTAGATGACCTACAAGGTCCATTTTCCTATGAGTTCTCATACTGGGCAAGGTGAGGCACTGAATATAGTGGCACCTGAACGCTGGCTGCTCATTTGGAATGTTTGTGTGTTGCACTCTCTCTTGAGGGTCTTATTCTTTTCTGCCAACTCCTAGGGGTACATTTATCATGGTGTCTAAAAGTGGAGCGAAGCATTACCAGTGATGTTACCCAGGGCAGCCAATCAGCAATTAAGTTTCAACAGTTAGAAAACCAAAACAAAGCATCTGATTGACTGCTATGAGCAACATCATAGGTATTTTACAGAGCATGATAAATATACCGCTCAGAGTTCTATTCACTACACCAGTTTATGTATATATTTTTTTACATCTGTTGGTATTCTAGGGTTAGACCAAAAGTAAATCAGAATAGCAAATGCCTTATTGAATTGGTTTTACTTTACTTTCCTCTTTGTAGATCGGGCGAAAAGATTACAGTGACTCCTTCATCGAAAGAACTTCTCTTCTATCCATCTTCTGTGGAGGCTGTTGTTAGCGGAGGTAAATGTCCACAGTTTTAGCTATTTTAAAAGTGCTGGGGAATAATGATGAAACAAAAACAGAGGACCCCTCTGCACATACCCTTATTATTATATTAAAGGACTTTAGTGCAAAAATGCTACTAAGATTACCTCACTTTTTAAATATGCAGGGATTATTTGTTCATATGTAGTAATATATGTAACACACTTAGTGGCACAGATCTTGAAATTTATGATCGATGGCTGAAAGGGAAGTGACACAGATGGGAAGGGCTGATGACATGGATAAATGTGTAACTATTAGCTATTAAAGTTTGTATGCTTAAAGGGGTGGTTCTCCTTTAAGTTAACTTTTACTTGTTATAGAATGACCAATTCTATTCAACTTTTCATTTGATCGTCATTATTTATTTTTCATAGTTTTTGAATCATTTGCCACCTTTTTCTAACTCTTTGCAGCTTTCAAATGGGGGTCACTTACCCCAGCAGCCAAAAACGATTGCTCTGTGAGGTTCCAGTTTCAATAATATTGTTACATTTTATAGCTTATTTTTCTCTTTAGGTCCTCCCCTATTCATATACCAGTCTCTTGTTCAAACCACTCCCTGGTTGCTAACGTAATTTGGACCCTAGCAACCAGATAGCTGCTGCAAATATAAACTAGAGAGCTGCTGAACAAAACCTGTAACGCCCCTTCTGCTTTCTGCCGTGACATAAACTCAACTCTGCTGTCTGTGTGTAATGGGGAGGGAGAGCCCTTAGAAGCAGGCAGGCAGGCACAGGAAAGCTTAAACTGGCCTGCTATTTAATTCTTCGTGGGAAGAGCAGAGAGGGGACACAGCCCTTTGAAATACGCAGGCGATGGAAAGATCAAGCCTGCCTGCTATTTAGTTCACAACGCTATGCGAGGGAGAGAGGGAGAGGGAACTCTTTGAAGCAAACGGTAAGCTGAATCCTCCCAGTTTATGATGTAGTCCTCTTGACAGATACTACAGTCAGGTTCAGGATCTTCAGTAGGATTTATGTAGGGAAACAGGACTTTTAGGAAAAAACAGTCAACATGGCCTATAGGTAGGTTTAGAAGTAGGTTCATATTTTTATAAGAAATTTTTTGGTGTCAGTATCCCTTTAATGGTTTGGGCTTTACTGGCAACGTGGGCAGAAGTTTTGTAGGCACAGAGTGTACCTGGATGTGGAACAGCTGTATCACATATCGGCTAATTACTTTTTCTGCTCCCCTTTATAAAAATGACTTTCTCTGACAGCTGTAAGTCGTAGTTTCTGTCTTGCATAACTGTTGTTTGGCCCAACCCCCCCCCCATAGTGTGGCTACAAATGCTCGGCCATTGTAATAGCTAGAAAAATCTTTACTTTTTAGTATTTGTCAATTTAAAGGCCTTCTTGTATTTGTTTCTGGATAGAAAATGTTTGTGGGATTTATTTCTGTTGCTAGGATCTGTAAGTTGAAAGGCTCAGTCTGATGAAGCCTCTATCTCATTCTCTGCTATGTTTGCAGTTGTTGGTGGGTGGCAGCAATTAGCCTGGTTAAAAGTGGCGTGACATCTGAGAATGCACATTGAGTTTTCACACTAATTAACACATTTAGCTTTCTTTAGCCGCTGATGGTTTCTTCCCTGCCTTTTTTATTAACCTGATTTTTAACCTTTAATATAGACTGCTGTTTGGTTGCCTAGCAACCTTTGAATTCGGTGTGTCGTGAAGTAATGTGCAAAGATTTCGCCCTCCATTGCATTACGCCTTTCATTTGATTGTTTTAAAAATGTTGAAGACCCACGTAGAGACGGCTGTCACAAGAAGGGTCATGAATTTGCATATATATTACAGAAATGGATGTCAGACGCCTGTAAAATTTACTTTTCTCTTGTATCTTATTCCAAGCATGGCTTCATTTCTGGATACTATTATTTGTTAGCAAGGAAAAAAAACTGCTATAGCTTTTGAGTGATGATTTTATTGATAAGATATGTATCTGAATTGCACTGATCCAAGTAGACTTGGGGGGCCTTTGTTACCATCAGCGTGTGCTCTGACATCTTTAATCTGTTATTTAAACAAATGTGCTGTAATAAAACACAGGACTAAAGCTGGGCATAAAATCTGCTTAGTCAGCAGCTTATTGGCCCATGTCTGTGGCCCTCAGGAAGGCCTGACTGGCCAAAATCAGATATCTGTTTGGCAGGTTTGAAAATTGGCTCCCAATACAACTATTTGATCAGCCCAGTTTGGCAAAGAACATGGCCTCTCCAAACAAGCAGATTTTGAAGTGCCCAGATGGCAGACAGAGCATTTTGCCACCTGTGGGATTTATAGCATGTGACAAGATATTAAAATACTCTTGCTTGTATAGACTACTGTGATAATTGTAGTGGCAAATATTATGCAAAAAAGCTGCTTCACGTGGGCTGCAAAACGCTCCTTCTCCCATTACCTTAATAGCTGGTCTGTGTGTGTCTCACAGGGTGCTTGTCATTACATAAGGTTAGAAGCAATAACAGGGCATCGGCAGTCAAGTATACCCTGTGTGCCATTAGCCTAAAAGTAATGTAGACAGGGCATTTCTGGGCGCTTTGTCACCTGTGCATTTTGTAGCTCCATGGGAGGGGGACAATTTTCTCAAATTGAGAATCCTTGCCAAATGCCAGGTCCTGACAGGTGACAAGTTTGTATTTCTCAGTTATCTAACCCTGTGTGTTTTGGGTGATATGTGCCTGGCCTTTGATGATAATTCCTATTTACTTTGCATAGAGGGTGATAAATGAGCATTTTGTCCCCCTCCTGTGGGAACAGGGGGGATGCCATTTGTAATCCATTCCTCACTTCATGTTTGTTCTCATAAAATTGTACAGAAAATGTCTAACCAGAAACTAAGAACTAGAAAGAGAAATATAGAAAAGATACCTCCTCTCTGCACTAATGTTCCCCCTGTTTGAGGCAGCTATTGCCTAGGTCTTTGGATGCTCCTGACGTTGTCCTTCATATATGAATAACCCAATTTGACAATTGCTTTTGTTGTTTTTGTATCAAATTTGATGTTGTGTTCTTTACAGAAAACTGCCCTGGTAAAATGATAGAAATTCAAGGCAAAGCTGGCTTGTTTCTCGAAGGGCAGATACACCCAGAGTTAGAAGGCGTGGAAATTGTGATCAGTGAAAAGGGTGCAGCGTCACCTCTAATAACCGTCTATACTGATGATAAAGGATCCTACAGGTTGGTGCAATGGCTAAAGTATATTAGTATGGGGCATAAGTCCTGTTAGATATGGCTGAAGTATATTTAGTATGGGGTATAAGCCCCGTTAGATATACACTCTCGATGAGGGGGCTGTAGGTGGAGGGCGCTGCTATTTCTGAGGGATGCTCTGATCAAAAATGAAAGGTAATATCTGACAGCCTTTTAAATAAGAGGCAGCCTTTAGTTGCTGGAGCCCTTGTTAAATGTTACATTCCAGATTTGCAGACAGATGGAGTGGGTGGTATATTTGTATTTATAGACCAATGCATTACTGAGCTTATTTGAACATACTCCTTGTCCAGACAGAAAATTATTATTATAATTTTCTTAATATCTCCCATGACCAGACTAAATCACCCATATCTAGCGTGTCTGAATATTTTGTTCATTGACTTGGTGATTTTTTTTTTTTTTATTTAAACCATTCCATTATTTTCCGAAAGTTCAGCACTGTCATTTAGTTATATTAACCTCTTTTTGGCAAGTAAATTGCTTTTCTCTTTCCTGTGCAGTGTGGGGCCTCTACACAGCGACCTGGAATACACCATCTCTGCTCAGAAAGAAGGCTTTGTTATGACTGCTCTAGAGGGCACTATGGGCGATTTCAATGCTTTTGCCCTTGCAGGAGTCACATTTGAGGTACTGGGACTCTGTTATTTTTCCTGCTTCTTTCCTGATGTCACATAATAGTCTGTAATGAGATAACTCACTTTTTCTTTGTGAACAGATCCGATCAGAGGATGGACAGCCATTGGCTGGAGTTCTCCTGTCACTCAGTGGAGGAATATTTCGTTCAAACCTTTTGACACAAGAAAATGGGATGCTGACATTTTCCAACCTGGTAAGGGGAATGGGCTCCTTAACTGCATTTTTTTATATAATTATATTCATCTTGCCCTTTTGGCTTCAGTCCAGGAAATGTTGTATTAAACAGATCCTAAGAAGGTCATCATCTTTGATTATCTTGCAGGATGTTTTGTGTTATCACTGCTTAGCATGTTACACAAAGCAAAGTGCTCTGGTGCAGCGATGGAGACAGAGACATAACTCCCTTCCCTTGAGTGAAAGTTTCAGTGGCTGCAGTTTGTTCATTTGTACAGTATATGACAGTGTAGCCTTCAGTTATATAAATGTACATATGGAAGGTCATGTTATCTATTCATAGCCATAAAGATTCTAATTTGCTAATTTAAACAGTGTGGCCATATCTAATATGCAGAGTTTTATTGATGAGCTAACATGGTAAGTAAGTAACTTATCTGGTCTAGAGAAACAACACAAGTTTCCTTAAACAAAATGGATGTTGCTGTACCAGTTGAGATCAGGTGGATCAAAGGTCCCCTTACATATATAACTGAAGTTATGCTTCTCCTCACAGAGCCCTGGTCAGTACTATTTTAAACCTAT